>NC_046662.1:83013575-83026089 GCF_010883055.1 Belonocnema kinseyi | reverse complement strand
GAGGGAGCTCTTCTTAATATTTTGACACCAAAATCATGTCGATACACCTTACCGACTGCGAGTAAAGCCACCCACGCTTTAACTTGACAGACTGTATAACACCATTTACAGAAAAACAATGAACATCAATTTTAATTCTTGAAATGTTTTGAATATTATACTATTATCTAGAAAATTGATTCTTTTTGGTTAAAAAAATTGTTTTCAAATGCAAATTTAACTATTCCATTTTTGGTTGAAAATTAGTCTTTTTAAATTATCTTTAGAGAAAGTGTTACAATCGTGTGAAATGGGGGGATTTGACTCTTAAACCAGGATTTCGCGAATATGTCTGGCTATGGGTCTGAACGTGTATGTGTAGATTTTTAGTTTGCTAGCACGATAACTTTTGAAAGACTGTTCACATTCTATTGACCTTTGGAATATTCCTCAAGTGTCCTAAACTGAATTTAACATTTGCTTATTAGCCGTTTTAGATGAAAATTTGAAAAGATGAAGTATTTAAAAAAATTTTAAGTTCACTTTTTTCAAGATTCAAAAGTTCAATTTACGGCTATTTGCTGTGCATAAAAAGACAATTCATTTTAATGATTTTTTTGATAACAAACAAATTTAAGAGTTCTAGCATTTGAAACATTTAAAAAAAACAATAAAAAAATGTACATTTTAAGCCAAGCAACGCACGAGACAAAAAAGAGTCTAGTGGAGAAAAACGATGCCTTTTTAACACCCTACAATCTTGTCCTAAACACTTTTTGAGTTGTCTTGAAAAATAAAAGTTCCATTTTTGATCGCACATCAGATAATGAAAAATGTAAAATTCTATTTTGATATCAAACTAAGCAAGATACGAAAAAAGATTCATGATCAAAAATTGTGCTTTCAAAAGTGATCTACAAATTTGTTATCAATCCTTTTTCATTATTTGGTGTGCGATCAAAATTGGAATTCTTTATTTTTCAAGACAATTCAAAAAGTGTTTAGGACAAGATTGTAAACGTTAAAAAGGCATCGTTTTTCTATTTTATTTTTCTATTGAAAATTTATTTTTTCTATTTTAAACAAGCAAAAAAAGCTAAGAAAAAAATAAGCAGAGAAAATGTGCTCGTTCAAAAAAAGAGCTACTGAAGTAAAAAAAATTAACTTTTCGGAAAAATGACATAAGCTTAAATAACATTTTATTCAACCAATTTTTTCGTTCAAATCATGGACAGCGTTAGATGGCTGAATGTGAGGAAAAAACTACCCGGTAATTAAGAAAATTATTACGATTTGTCTGCTTGTAAAATTTGGTTTCCCTCAAATATACAAATTTTGGTAGAACCATTGTTCGCTAGGATGCGTTTTTTGGTTCCGATCGTAGACAATACCATTCAAAATAAACAAATTAAATTTATAGGAAAAGGAGATTATTAGGGTAGGGGAAAGGAGTAGTGTCTGAAAGGGATAGAGGTTTTTCAGATTGATCCAGAATTCTCATGCTACTTAAGTAAATAACACGTTTGTTCCGTAACACTGCTTCGAGCCAGGTTGCTGATCAATCTCTCTAGCAATCACCCCAAGCGAAGAACCTCACGAAGTCGTTATGTAAGGTTTCCCACTTGGCTCCATTAGTGGCCAAGGTCTTTTGTTTCAGGCGTCATTCACTCTAATGACACTCTTTTTATTAACTATTTGCCGCCATACTTCCCTGTCCTGGCATACTTCTCTAGCTTCTTTTATGTCTATGCATTTTTTCATGCAGGATCTCGTGTTTCTCTGACTTCTTACGTCTCTTCTAAGTAGGGTCTCATTCAGACATTCTAACCATTCTTTCCGCGGTCTACCTCTGGGCACGCTGCCATTTACTTTACCTTGATACACTTGTTTCTTTAGTCGTTCATTTGGCATTCTCCCAACATGTCCGAACCATCTTAACCGATTTCTTTCCCATGTGTCTACTAGCGTCTCTTCTGTACCACTTTTTTCTAATTATATAAGAAAAGCAATAAAAATATGTCTGCTTTAATACCAATGCATATAACCAATTGTTATAATATAAATTTATTGAAATGGTAAATTTTTTAGTGTAGATGAGGATAATATTGAATGCAAAAGGAGGAATATATGTTATAGAAATCATGATAAATGAAATTTGAACTTCATTTTGCAATATCCAAATTAGCAATCCCAGGCCGAGGCACAGAAATTAATGCAATACAAAATTTAATATAAGAGTGTATTCTAATACAAAAACGTCCACATTTTGGACCAAATCAAGTGAGAAGCATGAGATACCTGATGAGAAAGTATTTATTAAGGCTGAAGGAGCTTTATGAAAAGCGAAATTGCAATCACTAAATTAAAGTTGTCGATTTATGTTTTTCGTTGAATATTTAACTATTTTCTAGAGAATGCACTTTTTTTGTTTCAAATTCAACAATTTTTGCCGATATTCTTTTCTTCTCTTGCTTTAGATAAATTTCCTGCTTAACAGTGCAACTCTTTTGTTGTAAATTCAACTTCCCATTTAAAAATTTATTTCTTTTGTTAGAAAATTTATATTTTTTTGTTAGAAATGCAATTATTAGTAAAAACTTAATCTGGTTTGGTAAGAAATTTATTTTGTAAAGAATTCAACTGCTTTGTTGAAAATTGAATTCTTTTGTTGACAATTCAACTGCTTTGTTGAAAATTTAATGACTTTGTGGTAAATTTCAATGTTTTCTTGATTATTTCTTTCTTTTCTTAGAAAATTCGTCCTTTTCAACTATTTAGAAAAATTTCATTTTTTTTATTCAAGAATTTAATTGATTGGTTGAAAATGCATCTGTTTTTGGTTGACGTTTAATCTTTTCGGTTTAAAAATTGGACAATTTGTTTGAAAATTAATCTGTGTAGGTTGTCAATTCAACTATTTGGTTGAAAATTTGTCCATTTTGCTTGAAACATCAATTACTTGGATGTAAATATATCTTTTTATATCGAAAACTCAAATGTGAGGTTACAGAACAAGTATTTTGTCGAAGATTTAATAATTTGGTTGAAAATTCAAATGCTTTGTTTAAAAGTAATCTTTTTGGTTCGAAATTTTAAGTTCTTTATTGAAAATTCTTTTTTTATAGGAAATTCAGGTAAATTCTTTTTAGTTTGAAAAATCAACAATTTAGTTGAAAAATTGTAATTATAATTGGAAAATTCAACTAATTGATTGTAAATACAACTGCAGTGAAACCTGGTTTTAGTGATTCTTAATTTAATGTTTTCGAGAATTGACGCCGCGCCGCCGGAATGCGTGGGAGGAGCTGCAGGACATGTAAGGTGCTTATTCAGGTGTGACAAAGCAGGAGCGTTGCGGTAAGGGGCGTTACTCGAACGGTCAGCCTCTGCAACTGCGGCATGTCATTACGATGGTTCACTCGAAGTGATAAGCACACACATACCGAATAAGCACGACTGTGAGTCCACGTCGATGAGCAGTGGGGCTTTGATGGCTACTGAAGCTGATGGGACTAATCGAACTATTTTATTATTTAATCAAAACGGCTTAAAATTAATTATTGGCTACACCAACCGCTCGCTTTCAGCCCAGTCTCGGGGTTACCTTCGAATGGCGTTGGACTGAATTTGGGGGGATCGAAACGTCAACAGTCAGGGTCACCTGAACCGCTTCCAATTGAAACGCATGCCATGGCGCAATATACTTGACTTAATAATCGCGCACTGCGCCCATAACAAGATGACTGTTGCAGCTGCTCTGGCCCTGCTCCCCTGAGAAACTGCGGGTGCCAGCAGTTCTAGGAAGGCCGAAAACGAGGGGACTGACAGCGAGAGTTAGGTGAACATAAAGAAGAAGAAGAAGTATTGGATAGACAGAAAGAGACAGAGTATGATCGTATGATTTTCTATTAAATTACTTCTTCGTGTGTTTGGTTATGAAACAGCATAATGCGATGTGCATTATCCGCTACGCAAAAGTGTGTGCTTTCAACTTGGAGCGTTTTGGAGGATGTTTTCTTGAAAAAAGTGATTTTATTTTGGATGCTGCTGTCTTCAAATGGTATAATCGAGTGCGCGACAGAGTATCTGGACCAATTATTCAGGAGAAAGATCTCCTTGTAAACGAGATGCGTTTCATACGAGATGATGACGTTTCATATAAAATGAAGAATCGTATCTACAAATTAATTGTATTGAAGAGAATTTATTCTCCTCTGGTTCCTCTATTTTCATGGAAAATTGCCCTATTTTCGTTAAGAGCATTTAATGCTGTCAATTCTGTTGTATTTCAGGCGTTCACCCAATGAAGTCGAAGAAAAAACGTTGATTTAAAGGTGGGGAAGAGTTGATCGTATTTGTAGCGTCATGCTTGGCGCGCTAAAGCTTCGTATGATGAGCTGTAATGAAGAAGGAAAGAATGGAAAAAATGTTGCAAATAGCCTGAGGTAGTTTTTAAACAACCGCAAAAAAGTTTATTTGATAGAAATAATATTAAGATTACAGGAAGAAATGAAATTTTGGGAAACATGAATATATGCATATGTGTGGGTTCGTGTGATTATTAAAGCAAGGATTATATCTATAGTGGGACGACAAGATGCAAACTCAAACTAGTATCATAACGTTTTGCTTAGTGACATACGCAGCATATTCAAAGGAGCGCCGGAATGGATACAGGGAGCAGATTCGCGAGAGGACATTATTACGAAGGGAACTGAAGCATATCTAAACTCTCCTCCTGCCAAGATCTCAATCGTCACTGACCGTCGAGCAATATGAAGCTTCTCGTTCTAATATGGCTTGAGGCGGCGGCGAAGCGTGACGTCACATCCGTCGTCCTGGGTCCAATGGTCATCTTGAATATTGGACCCACCTCCGACGGACCGAAAGTTATGAGATTCAGATTCACGTCCGATTTCGCGATACCTCGATGCCCTCTCCTAGTCAGACTGAAATCTTTTTTCATATTCACTCTCGAAGAATCTAACAATAACTTTACAAATGTTCACTCAAGCAAAAAGAACTCTTTAGAATTTACTTTTTCTATTCTCACAAATGTAATGCTTTCATTTTTAAAGTATAAGAAATCATCCATTATTTTTTCATAAAGTTATTTTAAATATCGACTATTTGCAGTTTATGAAACATTCGGTACTGGATATTATACAAGTATAAGGTAACCGCCAATCATAAAATTCTGGAAATTAGGGTATAGTCAGGAAATTTTTTGGCCAGGGAAAGTCAACGAAAAGTGAGGGAAAAGTGGGGATCCTAGTCAGTTGTAGTAATTTTTTTCGTAAATTAATTTTTTAATCTTAATTCACTTTATTCACTTTTTAAAATGAAATATCACTTTCGTAACTTCTCTTTCAATAAATTAACTCATGTTGACCATTAGTAAATTCAGGAGTATAAAAATTTTTTAATTTTCTGAAATATTTTAGGTGTTTCAAAATATTCCAAGGCCTTTTCAAGGAATTCAATTTTTTTCTTAGTTTCTAAGATATTTAATGGTTTTAAGGGATTTTAAAGACATTTTATGAGGTTTTCCAAAGAAGTTTTTCGGGGGTTTTAAAAGAATTTTCTATAATTTAGGAAAAACGGACGACAAAGATTTTATTCACAGAAAATTAGGAATTTTCTACAATTTCAAAGATTTTTAAAAATATTTTAAGGTTATTTTAAACATTTAAAAGAATTTGAAAGATTCTACGATTTCTTAAAAGATTTCAAGGAACTTTTAATTGAGTTCAATAATTTGCACATATTCTAAAGTTTTTAAAAGGGTTTTGCGGTATTTTCAACAATTAAAAAAAAAATTATTTGAGTGATTGAATGGGATTTTAAAGGATTTCAAATATTGTTGGGTATTTTAAATTATTTCAGGGCATTTGCAAGAGCTTGGTTATGTTTCAAGGGATTTCCAAAGATTTGAAATGATATGAAATATTTTAGGGGTTTTTAAATAGATTTTAATTATTCGAAGGTATCCCTAAAGATTAAAAATATATTAGGTAATTCTTAAAGATATATTAGGTAATTTTTAAAAATTACAAGTAATTTTCAAGAGCTTTATAATATTCCGAGGCACTTTGAAAGATTTTTAATGATTCTCCAGGTATTTAAAAAATCCTCGATTCTCTTAAATTCCTCTAGATTTTTTTTGGATTCATGTACGTTTTTTAATTTACTTAAATTATGTTGAATTGACTGGATGTTACTCAATTCATTATATTTTTATGTAGTTTATTGTTTAATTCATCCTGAACTCTTTTCAAATCACCTTGAATTCTTAGGCATATTATCAAATTCTTTTGAATTCCCTTAGATTTTCTTAACTTACTTCTTTTTTAAAAAGAAAAACATGTTTTCTTTTTTCACGCCTGAAAAAATGTTAATTTATAAAGAAAATAAGCAGAAACTAATGATTTCGACATCTTCCAGATTAATGGCCTTTTGCCATTAGTCTAGAAGATGTTGAAATCATTAGGTTCTGGCTGTTTTATTTATAAATTAAACTCAATCCAATTTTAATCAAATCGAGTTTTTTTCCTTCTCATGAAAGAAGCTTTGTATCAGTAACAATATCGACAAATTTAAATTCAATGATTTCAATGTTTCTTAATTAATAAATGTATAATACAATGTTCTTAGTAATCGTACAAATAAATCGATGAAATTTTCAGGGGTTACCAATATCACTGCTATCTTGAAATTGACTAAAGGATTTCTTAAAATAGTTATTAAATTTTTTTTTGCACCTTATATTACATGGAAAATCGTTTCTTTTTATAGTAAAACTTTTTTCATTTACATCATTCCAATTTGATGCAATAAGATAAAACATTTTTTACCTTAAGTTGAATCGATTGACTTAGTTAAATTATAAATCATTGTTTTAAATAAAAATTAAATTAATTATGAATATTGATATAGCTATTTTATTAAAGAGTAAGGAAGTTATGGTCATTTAAATTATTTGGAAATCTATTTTTATATTAAAAATTTCTGATACCTGACGCGCATGATTTAAAGTTGATGCAGAAATATAAAAGATTCATGGATTCGAGACGAATCGACCTACTCATAATGCGAATACATGTTATCGAAGAGTAAGGAAGTTATGGTAATTTATAATATTTAAAAAATCTTTTTTTTTTATAATTAACATCTTTCTATTAACTTCATTGAAAATTGATGCAAGAACGGAAAATATTTCTTGCTTCGAGACAAATCGGTTGACCTATAATTTTAATACAATGTCTTGAAGAGTACGAGAGTTATGGACATTTATATAACATGAAAAACCTGTTATAAACGGAACATTTTTTTTCATTAATATATTTCAACATTTATATAGGAGAAGAAAGGCTCCTTATTTGGAGACTTTTTGATTGGCTTATTCGTATTTTATTATTTGACTCTTTCTATGAGAAAGCAAACATATTTTCTAATTCTTTATGATAAGGAAGCAAAGTTCTCATCAAATGAGCACCATATAATTAGCAAATACAAAAAAAGTGGCATCACCTGAGATCGAATTCACAACTATTCCTAACATTTTCCCCATGCATTTCAATTATTCTAAATTTAAATTGAATTCATTTAAAATCTTATGAATAAGATTCTTTCCAATTCTTTAAAGCCATTAATCAAAAAGCAACTGACCGATGGGAATCCATATTCCTCTTCAATTTAATTAAATAAAACAACGTTAGATAGCGCTGGCGTCGTAATTCTCGCTATATCGCGAATAAAAATGGAGCGATTAAAGAGGAAAGATTATCCAGGCAAGGTTAAAAGTAGGAAATTATTTTCGATTCATGTAAAGTTTATCTGGCAAGGTTAGTTTTTATTGCAGTGAATCTTTCACCCGGAATTGATGTGAACTTCATCTTTCACTTTTTCTCTGTAAACTAGGGTACGGCAGCACCAAGAATAATAATTAAATGTTTTTAATTTGAAGAAGAACTTGATTTCATCCATCAGTAAAAAATTGTGTGTATGTAGAATATATATTAAAAATGTTACAAGATTATAATTATAATATGGAAATATTAATCCAGCCTACGTGAAATCTGTTTTCCAATTAAATTACAAATAAAAGACTAAATGCATTAGAAGAACCATATATTCGCAAGTAGTAACAGTGGAGTTAGGCAAGACCAGAAGAAGAATCTTAAAGTTCAGGCAACATGCATATTTAGCACAATATAAGAAAATGTTTAAATTCCCAAATTGCTAATAATCCTTTTTCAAGGGTCCTTGAAGGCGAAGTAAATCGATAATTCATTTGTTGCTTCAATTAAAAATGTAATTTAAAAGTATATGAAAAGGGGTTGAGTGCTTTAGTTCGGTAAGCAATCGGAGAGACGAGTGAATGCAAATGAATTATTAAAAATTTAATCAATCGAATCCGTAGTACCTCGCCTGTCTACTACGACGTAATGATTATTCATGCCGAGGTTGTTTTGTGCGAGCGAATATTTATAATTTGTTTATTTAAATTGCTCTCCGCGCCACAATAGTAGCACAACGACGCGGCATGTCTCCACGTTATTACGTTTACCATTTTGTTGAAATTCGCGTTTTCGTCCTGGATTACTGGGAGTACTCGTATCGCTGGCTGAATATCGACTAACTAGCCGAAGCTTCAAGAATTACTTCACTCGCTTTGCGATGCGGCAGAAGCATAAATATTCATTGTCTCGCGTTCCCAATAAAAACTCAGAGGTCCTCTTCGGGACAATTTTTTAAAAAACCGTTTTTGAAGTTGACCTGACAAATACCCATTCAACTACCTCAAAGTCTCTTTTTGTCATAAATGCGAATTCACTCATTTTCAATTCAATTGGGGCTTTTTGCGAAAGAATTTAATTTTTCATGTAAAATTTAAAAAAAAGGTTTCCAAATTTGTGACTGAGAATTTTTTTTTAGTTTATTTCTTTTGCAAGAGTTGGAAAAAATGTATTTTTTATAGACAGTTTTATAGCTATTATATTTTTTCCTAAATGCAGTTTGTGAATGGTGTGATTTTTATTTAGAGTAACATGTTTTTTGGCAAAAGATCTCAATTCTTGGAACTTTAAAAGTCGAATTTTTTGAAAAATTGTCACTATTTTTTTCTACATAACATTTTTTAAAACCCTTTGTTCATGAACTGTGTATTTCGGGTAATCAATGCCGGAGTCATCATGTTCACCACAATTAAAGAAAGAAAACGTGTTTTGCGGCAGCAGCCCACAGAACAAAAAGTATCAGATTCAAAGAAATGGTAGATCAGAATATGTCCCAAGAAATGTTTCTGCACTGCAAAGAAATATTTTTTATTTATTTCTAAGGAATGAAATGATAGAGGCAAATAAATATTTACTAAATTTTTAAAGTCATTTAAATCAAAGATGTAATGATTAATATAAAGAAAAATGTTTTAAAATTAAAGAAAGATTTCTTATATGCGAAGAAATATTTATTGAAATAACCAATCCTTTACAGCTATACTCTAACGATATGACAAAAAAGGTATGAAAAAAATAAATATAATTTGATTGCAAGTATTTTGACTTTACATATTGTTAATGGTCCTATTTAGAGTAGATACATATTATATTTTCAAACATTATATTACAAATTTAGTTCAGAACACTGCGGGGTATCGAACCTGCATATCTATATCTAAATTTATCGCCTAGCAGTCGGGAGTCTACAGAAAAAAACCATTCCCATAAGCTACTCCTCAGAAAAGTTAAAATATCTAATTTTAAACTCTCTTTTTCTAATTAGATGTCAATTAATATACGATGTTATGCAAATGTAAAATATACGAACTTTTAACAGGCACATTAATAAAATAATTTTAAAATCATTATTGTAATCGATTGAAAATTTTTTTCATGCAATATTTCGTTCCTTACCGTCGTACTGAAAATTTCTATTTAAGTTCCTATATGTTTCACCTAGAGATGCCACCTATAGGAAATTCTGTAGGATCCTATATGTGCCATAGAATACTCCTGGGCATCTGGGTAGACGCATACAAGAACATATACAGGATCCTATATAGGATCCTACACACAAACCTATATAGGATTCTATACAGGAACATATATATGATCTTTTATAATATTCTATGTCATTTACTATATGTGGCACCTATAGGTGAAACATATAGGTTCGTATGTAGGACCCTAAATAGGATCCTATGTAAGTTCCTATATAGGAACCTATGTAGGAATTTTCAGTAGGGACTCATTTATTTTAAAAAATATTTATTTTAAACAGATCAATTAATACCTAATTAAATAAATAACATCATTTAAGTAATGAAATGTTGTATTGGAATAATTTCAGCAATTCCTTATACGAAATAAATCATTGTTTAACTTAATTATTATCATTTGAGCCACGCATATAATAATTATTTCACTTAAGTATCATATTTATTAACTTAAAGATGTGCATTCATTAAAATAAATATTTCTTTGAGTTCCAAAGCCTGATTTATAAGAATTAGGTAAATCGTTTTGAACAAATAAATTTCTTGAGTTAATAATTTCACATTCCATAGCCAAGAAATATTTCTTTGTATCAAAAAAATTGCACCCAAAGAAATGATTTCTCTGATGCAATGTACGAAATTGTTGCCTTTAAACAATATTTAATAAAGTTAGGTGCATAATTTCCATGTCTTAAAGCAATGAAGTCAAATAATTGCAATTCTTTGGATTAAAGAAAATGTTCAGCATGTTTCTCTGAGTTTTAATAATTTTCTAATCAACAAGTTCTCACAAATATATATTAATAGATCCTACGTAGTCACTTCAAATAGGATTTGATCGCCTTTGCTGAAAGAAATCTCAAAATCCCTTAAAATAACCAGATATAAGAACTCTAATCAAATAAAAATTATAATTAGTTTATGTAATTTATTTAAATCACCATGAAGGTGGTAGTTGTGCGTATAATCTAAAAAATGAATAATACAAACTATAAAATAGCCTCGGAAAGGACTGAAACTTCAATTGATAAAAAGCATTCACACGGTAAATCTAAAGGTCATGTTTCATGCGACGAATAGAGACTGGGTGTGTGGAATTCTAGGGGGGGGGGGGGGCTATATGATCTCAAGGTAAAAGAATTGCGAAAAACGATGGACGCGAGGAAACTAGATATTTTATGTGTGCCTGAAACAAAGAAAAAGGGATGCGAAAGTGGAGACATAGAAAACGGGATGTTGAAAGACGAACTTGAAATATAGTCAGGATTAGATAGTGAATCGCATGATAGGCAAGGGGTAGGTCTGATTTTGAATGAAAGAGCGAAGCAGCATCTCGGAGATCATGATTTCGAAGCTCCCAGACTGCTGTGGGCTAGAATGAATGTAGGAATCAGAAGATTATTTATCATAGCATGCTACGCGCCAGTGGATAGTGATCCCAGAGAAGTAAGAGAGGCCTTCTGGAATACTTTAAATGACACAATAATTATTTGCGGGCATTAGGAAAGAATAATTATGCTAGAAGACATGAACGGATAGGTGGGCATCAAAAATCAGGATACAGAAACAGTGATAGGTAATTTTGGGAATCCAAGAACAAACTATAACGGAGATAAATTAATTGGTCTATGATAAGAAAGCGGTCTGCTTATTACAAATACCTAGTTACCTGATCCAAAGGAAATAGCCACAGTATAATTGATTTTGTTGTGGCGGATAAAAGACTGAAAGCGTTACTCAAAAATGCAAGAATCAGCAGGGGTTCTGAATGCAACATTGATCATTACCTTCTGATCTCCAAAATTAACTTGGTTCGGAGATGGAGAAAAAATAGAACGAAGAAAACATAACCAACGCGAATAAAAATTAAGAACCTACAGAAACCGGATGCACGAATAGATTTCCGAAATAAGATCATTGAAAGCATACATAAGGCAGCCTGGGAGGCGATTATAAACAATAAAGATATAGAGGGCGCATGGACAAAGTTCCGGGATATCATTGTAAGGCATGCGATCGAAGTGTTTGGTACCGCGGTTGTAGGAAGAATACTCAAACGATGAATTAAGGACAGTACAGATAAAATTAGAGCAGAAGAAGAGAAGAAAATGGAAAACAACTTTGAAGGAAGCAAGAAACTGCTTTATAAAACAATTAAGGGAAATAAAAATACAGAATTTGTCAACATGAGAAATAGTAATGGGGGAATGCCAAATGATGCCGACGGGATACTAGAATCTTTCAGAGACTATTTTAGGGGAAAATTCGGAGACGAAGCTATAGGACGCCACAATTGCTATGTAGACCACGATTCGTTAGAAAACACAATTGAAAAAGTCTGTGTCACTGAGGTTAGGGATATAATTAAGAACTTGAAAAACGGCAAGGCTGCCGGGTTAGACGGTATTAACGGTGAAATGCTTAAACACGGTGGCGAGTACATACCACATACAGTCTGTCAAGTTAAAGCGTGGGTGGCTTTACTCGCAGTCGGTAAGGTGTATCGACATGATTTTGGTGTCAAAATATTAAGAAGAG
>NC_046662.1:83006862-83013475 GCF_010883055.1 Belonocnema kinseyi | reverse complement strand
GAGGGAGCTCTTCTTAATATTTTGACACCAAAATCATGTCGATACACCTTACCGACTGCGAGTAAAGCCACCCACGCTTTAACTTGACAGACTGTAGACTATGCGAATTGATAAATTTATCTTTCGAGATGGTTACTACTTTTGGTACACTTTTTGATCTACTTTTGGTAGATGTCCCGGACGATTGGAAAAAAGCCATTATCGTACCAATATACAAATGACAAGGAGATAAAAGCGGCTGCAATAATTACAAAGGAATTAGCTTATTAAGTACCTTCAGTAAAATATACTCAAAATACTTATTCGTAGGGTAATAAAAATAACAGTAGAAAAGATTTGGAAATTCCAAAGGAGTTTATGTAAGGAAGGTGATGTACGGATCAAATATTTAGCTTAGGGCGAATCAAAGAAAAAAGTTTAAGAGTAGGAAAAAAAGTTTTCTGTGCATTTGTTGACCGATAAAAAGCTTTTGACAAGCTAGGTAGAAGTAAACTTTGGGGGGTTCTGAAAGAGTATGGAGTCAATGGATGACTTCTACAAACTCTAAAACCAATATATACGGGTAAAAAAGCGAGTGTAAGGGTAAATGGAAAATTGAGTGACTGTTTCGATATTATTCAAGGAGTTAGACAAGGATGCGTTATGTCTTCATGGTTATTTATATTATTTATGGACAAGTGTTTAAGAATGGCTCTCTTCGACGAAGAGGGTGTGGATCTCGAAACAGTAAGGGTACGTGGGTTAGCGTTCACAGATGATAAGGTTGTTATGGCAGAGTCAATCGAAGACTTACAAAGAATGTTGAATAAACTAAATGCAAGCATGAAGGGCATAGGCCTTAAAATTAACGCAAATAAAACAAAAACTAATGTAGTTGAAGGAAATAGTGAGAAAACACTATGCAATATTGTATTAAATGATGAGAGAATTGAACAAGTTGATACGTTCGTATACCTTAATAGCTTATTTACTAGGGACGGGAAGATAGATGAGGAACTAGATAGACGAACGAAGGTAAGAAACAAACGAAGGTAAAAAGGTTATTGGTCGAGCAGGACCCATTATCAGTAGTAAAAATATATCAAATAAAGCTAAACTGGCAATGCATAATTCTATATTTGTACCGACAGTACTAGACGGTAGCGAGACATGGCTCTATCAAGAAAAAGATAAAAGTAAAATTAATGCAATTGACATGAGATTTTGGCTCCTCACCGAGTAAGTCACGCCTACCCCGAAAGGGAAATGGCTTAATAGTGTAATAATAATAATAATAATAATATTGAAAAAAGCTATAATGTAAGGCAGTGGTTTTATTTTTGAGAATAAGAGAGCAGCATGCAAAGGATTTTATTCTTTGTCTGTGTTTTCAATTCTTTAAAGGTTTAGTTTGTTCATTGTTTGAAATCTGGATTGAAATGTAGTGGTTCCATTAGTATTATTCTTTAATCATTAGTTTGACCCTTGTCCAGGAAAGAACTCAAATTAAATTAAAAAAGAAACAGGCGACTGAAAAACAGAAAAGAGGATGAGAGGGATTCCAGTTTGGTACAGAAGATTTTCTCTTTGTTCTTTCAGTAAAGAAGTTCGAAGAGTTCTGAGTAGGATTCCGCAACATCAGTAATTCGCAAAAGCTAATTAAAACTTCACTCGTAGATACGTATCCTCTTCTCACACCCTTTTCTTTTGCCTTTTGACCGCGAAAAGGAAAGAAGAAAAAGGATGGAAACAAACTTTAAAATTCAGACCGTATTTCAGAAAATAAGTTAACATTATTTACAAAATTAAACAAAGTGCTATGAGAATGTAATCTATATACGTCTGTAATATGAATATATATATTGCATACTTATATAGATTACATTTTTATAACACTTTGTTAAATTTTGTGAATAATTTTAACTTATTTTCTGGAATACGGTCTGAATATTAAAGTTTGTTTCTATCCTTCTTCTTCTTTTCTTTTCTTAAAACTTAAAATATCGGGAAAATCTATAACTAAATAATTTAAAAAAATTAATGTTCTGAATATATAGTTTAAATTGGGTTACATATTTTTTATTACGCATATAATCTTTTATAAAGACAAGTGGAGATTCGAGGCTGAATATTAAATTGATTGCATATTGTTTTGCAACAAAGGCAGTAATTTACAATTGGAAAATGAAAATAACTTTATTCGATATGTGCTGTGTTTTGCATACAATTATTAAATGTAATGGAAGCTATCGTCTTTCCGTTGATGTCAAGAATGAATCAGAAATGACAGGTGCATTATTCTGAATGCACTCTGATAACTGTGATAATATTTATAAATATCATGTTAAAACAGATGGAAAGGAAGCTCGAAATTTAAACCGTCTAGTTCGATATTATGTTACATAATAAAATTGGCTGACTAAATTCAGAGGTTACTACTTGCGCTAATGCACTTTAATGTTCAGAAGAATGGGCATAAACACAGATGCAATTTTTTTTCAGGTTTTTACATTCCAATTTTTTTTAAAATTTTGTCTGTTCTCTTTTGTTGCAAATAAATTTTTGAAAATTTACTCATCACATTGGCTATCGAACTTAACAAGGAGAATTAATTAAAAGTATTCAGTTTGAATAATTCTGCCCTATAATTTTGGTAAAATAAGTTTCTTAGAGTGAAGAACTTTTTCATAATTTTGACTAACGGGAAAACCCCGGGAAATCTAGAAATAGGCGGAATTAATACGAACCCGAAAATCAATCGGGAATACAAAAATGAGCCGCGAATCACATTTAAAGTGTTGGAAAATGTGAATTTTAAAGGTTTAAGAAAAATCCAAAGAAAAATTCAAAAAATGACGAAAAGAAACTTAAATATTTTGAGAAAATTTTTTATTCTTAAAAGTTTTTCAAGATTTTAGGAATAATTCGATGCACATTAAAACATGTTTCAAAATTCTTCTTTTAGTAGAAAATTTACCTATTCGGTTAAAAATGTAATTATTATTCAGTTAAAGATTAATTTTTTTGGTGGAGGTTTCAACTATTTTGTTTGAAATTACTTTTTTTATCGAAAATTCATTTTTTAACTGTAAATTTAACTATTTTCTTTTTAATTACAAAATGGATGTTTTGTAATAAACGATTCATGTATTTTGTTAAAGATTCGTCTCATTTAGTAAAAGTTAATTTTGTTGGTGGAAAATTTATTCTTTTAAAAAAATTTCCATTATTTGGTTAAAAATTATTACTCTTTAAATTCATATTTTTAGATTAAAAATTTTAATGTTTAGTTAATTGTTGAACATTTGTGTTTTTAATGAATTTTACTATTTTTGATATAAATCAAAAATATTTATTTGAAAATGTAACTATTTTATTAAAAATTCGTCTTTTGGATAGAAGAATAATGTATTTTGTTTCAAATTTTGTTTTTAAAATTAACCTTTATGTGATTCGTATTTTCGGGTTGTAGAATCCAACTAATTTGTAAAAAATTTGACGCTTTTGCTAAAAAAAATTATATTTTTTGGTTAAAAATGCACGTTGTTGCGGAATATTGTTTCTTGCTTAAAGATTTTCCTATTTTGTTGAAAATTCGTCTTTCTTCAAAAATAATAAAAATAAATAAATAAATATAATAAAAAAATTTTAATGATTGAAAAAAATTAAAACCAAGCTGCGGGTTCTGCAAAATTTTAAAGCAAGTTTCAAAGGCGTTTGAGGAATCTTGAAAAGTTCTAAGAGAATAAGAAAGCTTTCTTGGGATTCATGAAAAAATTTCATGTGATATTTACTCTAAAAAATTAATTCTAAGAAAAATTGAAAAAGATTTAAAAAAATATGAAATTGTTCTCTCAAATTTCGGTAAAGTTTGTTTCCTAAACTGTTATAATAAAAGGTTATAAAAAGCTATTTGTAATAATAAAAATTATTATTATACTCGTTCTCTTCAATCACATATAAGTAACCAAATTATTGATAATCACACAGTACGATTCATACTCTTTGCTCTTATCATAGTCACTGCACAAAGCTCTTCACGCGGGCCCACCAGTGTTCAGGGTCATTGAATTTAGGTTAATCGTTCATGGAAAAGAAATGAAAGATTATCTCTAAAAATTTTCATTGATTAGAATGCTAAAAATTGTTAAATAAATATGTATTTATCAAAAATAATAACTGTCATATTAACCAGATCTGCGCATATGATTAAGGCATCGAAATTGTATTTATTTTTACTTGACGCCATGAGCTACAAAAATATTATATTGTTTAAATATTATTAGATATCACAATAAATAAAATCACATATATAAAAACCCTTATGTCAAATGCAATCTATTTGTCACTCGAGTTGAAGAAGATTTGATATTCACAACCGGCAAAAACCGGGAAAACACTTAAAGCATTTAAATTCTTAGAATAAATACATTTTTTAACACGACAAGCAAATGGGATTACCGCAAATGCTAATTGTAAAACACAATTCCTACATAGAAACAGTAAAAAAGTAGAACGACCTTGTAGTTTGCTTTTACTTTCGTTTGTTCCACCCTTCATTTCAATTTCGCAATCGTATACAACCACTTGAAAGCCAGCGTTCAATTGGCACCACAACCCCTTTTATCCTCAGACATCAAATCTAGAAAAAAGAGTGACGATGCAACGTTGACATCGTATCGTTGATCTGCGGACACCTATCTACGTGGAAGTGATTCATCAAGCATCGCAAGTCACCTCTTGTACCATCCGACAAAATACACAACAGTTTCCAACGCACGTATAGAAAACACGCATACCACTTAGCCTCTCGTGTCGATATCCCAGCCGGATGTACCGGCGACTACCTCCGCTTGTAGACGGATAAATACCAAAATGTCAGTAACTCACGATCACATTCGCTCCTTCTTTTTCTCTCTTTCTATATTTTTTTCTAACGGTGAACGATATAGATACGAACCCTGTTCGAAGCCCCGAGCACTCACACACTTTCAAACCCAATGTCCTCCTTTCTCTTTTTATCACTGCCTTTACAAACACGAAACCTGCATTGTATACCCAGATGTGATGTACATCTAGATCAATAGCATTGGAAATTATCCAAACAAATTATCGATAGAGCGAAAAAAGCGAGCCTGGCCATGGTGACCGGGGGAGGGGGTTGTGCTATCACGCATATACAGACCAGTGGCAGTAGTTGTGGCAGGCGAGCGTATTAAAAAATAAAAAGTTGGAATACATTTTTCAAGTATTAAAGTGTACGGCGTGGGGCATTTGGGGGTACATTGGCGATACCATGTCAAATTGCACGAAAAACGTTCTGTTTTTTTCAACTTTATATTAGGATGGATAAGAAAATGGAAAATTGTTGACCCACCGAAAATGATACTCTATGAACCTAAGAAGGTTTAATGAACATGAAATCAATTGATAAATTAGTTTCTGTTTTGCCTTCGAAAATCTTTTTAAGGATATTTCTAATCCCCAAAAATAAAATTTTTGATTACTACTGGTAAATAAAAACTAGAATAGGGTTTTTTCGAAAAAGATGTTTATAACCCTAAAGATCATTTTGGTAAAAGCTGCTGCTATTAAAGTCTATATTTCAAAAATATATTTCATTAATTTTCCTGCAACACAATTTTTTTTGTTATTGTATATTAATTTTGAAATTCTTCCATACCCTAGATTTATTTTATATAAAATTTATCGGTATGAAAAGCTAATATTATAAATAAAATCATTTTTAAAACTAATTTGCATATAACCGTATTTCACTGGAAAATTGTACCGTAAATACAGATATAATATTTTTCCTTTGGATTTCGCTTTCGAAAACAGCTACATATAAGTTAAAAAACTAAAGGTTAAAAAACGTGGACAGAACTTTGCGAAAGTTTGTCTAGAAATTCTAAGCTCAACTAACTGGAAACTTGTCGGAACATTCTCGCACGTATTTTAAAGGATTACGTATAATTTTATCTCCCTCCATCCGGATAAGATATGTTGGATTTAAAAATCTTGTATGGATTTGTGAATCATCAGGGATATTTCATTTCATAAGTTTTTATTTTTAACCATTTCTCAGTGATATAACCAAACTTTTACTTACAGAATTAAGATAAGGAGATAATTTTGATAAAAAAATGGAAATAATTTATTTACCTATTTAATCGTTTATCAATTTAGAAGAAAATTATTTTATCACTGTGATTTTTGGTTAATTCTTTCTATGTTCGTTTATTTAAATGTCTATAGTTTATCGTGTTGAGATAAAAATTAGTAAAATGAAGGACATTGTAGGCATATCATTAAGTTCAAAATAACCTAATGTTTAACTTGATTTAAAGATTAACAAAGAAGGCCTATTGATTATTGCAAATATGTAAAAGAGCAACTTAAGTGTAAAGAATTAAAAAATGGTTCAAGTCATTATTGTTTCTTTAAATGTAGTTATTTGCAAATCTGCGTGTTTTGTGGTTCGCTTCAAGCAAAACTCGTAATGTTCATTCATATTTAATTTACAAAAGTTCATTCTACAGTCTGTCAAGTTAAAGCGTGGGTGGCTTTACTCGCAGTCGGTAAGGTGTATCGACATGATTTTGGTGTCAAAATATTAAGAAGAGCTCCCTCT
>NC_046662.1:82975906-83006762 GCF_010883055.1 Belonocnema kinseyi | reverse complement strand
AGAGGGAGCTCTTCTTAATATTTTGACACCAAAATCATGTCGATACACCTTACCGACTGCGAGTAAAGCCACCCACGCTTTAACTTGACAGACTGTATTCCTTGAAAGGTACCTTACATTTTGTCACGTCTTTATTTCTTTATTGAATATTATTCAGCCAATTATTTCATTCAAACAATAGCTAACTTAGGCCGCAGTATAAATTTGCTCATTTAATAGACGTAATTTCTTAGTTTGCGGGATTCTAGAGAATCTCTGGCAAACTATGTAAGAAAAGAAAGTTATATTGCATCTCTATATCTGCCCCCTCCCATAGAGTCTGGAAAATGGTTCCGAGTGTTACCGGACACGCCTTTCAATTCGTCGAAATCATCCGTGCTCCTGAAATATGGCATCTTAACGTTTAGCAAGATGTTTAAGTTAATACCAGTCAAGTCACCTCCTATATTTGACTGTCAGATGCGTTGGGTAATGGCTACAAAAATCGCCCCTAGAGACGAAACTCTGCCCTGGATTAGATTCCTTGATTCTAGGTTGTAGACTGGATGAGTTAACATTACCCAACCATGCTTCTTCAGCAAATCTGTCAAAACCTTCTTCAAGTGTAAACGTGCATTGGCTTGAAAAATGAGATGCCCATTTATGAGCAAATGAAATCGATTTTGGTGCAATTTTTCTGCGCAGCTTTTGTAGAATATCATTGGTCAAATTTGGATTGTGTAAGTCAAGTTTGTTGGGCCGTGAAGAAGACGGACCTCTCCACTTGCTTCATTTTTTTTTCAGCTCAGGTTCGAAATCCCTAACCCATCTTTTATCGATGGCAAAAATTCCAAACAGGAATCCATTGCCATCAACCAGAAATCTTTGCTTGAGCGATGTCGCAATATATTTCGTAAATCTTTCGTCAAAATACAAAATACCGATGTTGCTAAAATGTATGTATCGTTGGCAATCACTTAACACGTAGCTCTGCGGCTTCCTCAATAAAGTCAGTGACAATTTTAACACTTCACTAATCAGTTGCCGTTCACAGCCTCCCTACTTCAGGTCAGCGCTTAAGCTTATACGTTCTTCACGAAAACGCAAAGTTCAACGAGAAACTGTACTCTGATCTATTTCTTGATCACAACAACTCTCATACAAAGCACAATAAATATATGTTGGATTCTTGCCACGCAAAGTTTTGATTTTGATATACGAACTTTTATCCTCGCACCTGATCGTAGCCAGCATGATATAATGAGAAAGATGGGATAAGCTATCTCCAGGGATGGGTAAGTAAAGTACCCTGAGTAAATTACTTCGTTTTTACGGTAAATTACTGGGTATTTTACGTGCCTAGCTTCTTACACGATGTAAATTACGCGTATATGAGACTTGCGTTCTGCGATTATTTCAAGAAACTATGCATGATCAAATCAATCAAAGTATGTGTCAACTCCTAACAATTTTCTCTATTATTAATGTAAATATAATCACCATTGCTACATTCAGTTCACGGAGTTTCCACATTATGTATTCCTTTTAAAATTACTCTCGCACATAGTACTTTATTTATTTTATTATTTTCAAATCATAATATCTCATGTACTTTAAAGAAATCTGTATCATCACAATCGGTGTAATCAGAAATAAAAACTATTGATCAAGTTAACTCTTAAAAATAACAGAAAATACTTCACGTCATTTCTGACTAGATGGAAAATGAAGTTTAAAAATTTTAATTTTTCTAAAAAATATCTTCTCACTTCGCTCCACTGGAAATGATACCACAGAACTTCGGAAGTTCTGTATTTCGATTCCTCGTGGAGCGAAGTGAGTAGATCTTTTTTCAGAAAAATTTAATTTGGAAAATCATAAGATCTCCTTCTTAATAACAGCTGTAAGTGCTCAGCAAAATTTGATGAAGTGCATTTTGAAACTGTAATGTCATAAACCGATGTTGCATGTCAACCTTACAGTTTCAAGTAAGAAAGCTGCATTTTTCTTTGTTTCCAAGTACTGGAAAATACAGATTACTTTAAAGTTCTTGATTTGATTTTTGGTTACTTATTTAAATAGTTTTCTATTATTTAAATACAGCTATTTTCTGGAATAAGTTAAAATATGTAGCTTTTTAAACATTTTTAACAAGCTCGACCTAATTCTCCTATATCTTTTATTTTTACTACTTATCCATAATTGTTTAAACTTTTTTATTTCTTTACACACTTTTACCAACAAAATAGAAAATAGGTACACTTTGAGTGACATGAATTGCGTCATTGACTTAAATGAAAGATCAGCATGATCGATCTACGTTATTATTTGAATAATTTTCAATTGTAGGAATTTACGTTTTACTGGAACAATACTTTTTATCATTTACTTTTTCGCTCTCATTAAAGTAGATTGGAAATTGTTTTAAAACTTACGAATCAGTAATATAAACATTCTCAAGATAAAAGGAGATAATTAAATTTATTTAAATATTTGCAAAATATTGCACTTCACTGCATTATACAAGTCAAAAGTCACATTTTAACAATGAAAAATTATTTTAAAATAACCTATAAAGTAATCCGAGGGTTTTAAATTTTGCGTGAAAACAATTTTATAAATAATCATTTTTCTACCTTATTTCAGTCAAAAGTTTCATTTCAAGAATAAAAATGGTTTGGACATTCAATAACTAATTAAATCGATCAAAAAAAATACGAGTAAAATCATCAGTAATTGTAAAATTTCGGAAAATAATAATTTTTTACAATAATAAAGTCAATTTTCTTTTAAAAAGTACCTGTTTTAAATTGGTGGTAAAAATCATGAAAAATTCTATTGTGCGCGTATCTCCTGCGCGGTGCACTTTATTCAAGTTTGGATCTTCAACCATCCTTGACATGCAATGAATATCATGACTGAAGTTTGATTAAAAATATACAATATTTTGTTTTGCCTGTAACTCCAATAAAGACCTCACGTATATCTGAATAAAACAATTGATTAATTAAGGTTAGTAAACTTCGGTATTTATGGCAATGCCTCAGACTTTTTTCTTCATACTATTCATGAATATTCAGTTTTACTATACGTTAATTGATTAGCTTCTTTGTAAAGAGATACATCTGGTCTTTATTTGCCTTTATGACATGCCAGGGTCAAAATATAGTACCACAATTTTGTACATATCAATACATATATATTACACGATATGCGCACAAGCAATAATGATTTATGAGAAGACCAATTATTTGCTATAATTTTTTGTTTTACGAAGTTTTAAATTAATTTTTTTGTAAATAAAAAAACTAGAATGGATCATTCACGCAAAAACATAAATATCTTTCAACATTACACTAACTTTCTGCAATTTTGCCGTCTCTTGTAAAACTAATATTTCTTTGGTATTAGAATACCATAACCTGAAAATTTACATATCATTGTAATTTTTACAAAATCCAACTGAAAAGTTACATCATCTGAAGTTAAAGAGTGATGCAAAAATAGGCTGTTTTTAGGCTATGCTTTAAATCTCGCTAGCGATCTGGGGAAAAATATAGAAACATGTTACAAGTATCAAATTACTCGCCATTAAAAACCAAAGTGAGCATCGCTTTTCGTTTTTAACAAGTTTCAAAAAAATTACCCATATTTATGGGTTCAGAAGACCCTAAACAAAATTGAAAATATCACTAATTATAAAATAATTTTCATTGTATTTTTTCTATAAAATAAGCCTTACTAAAATAAAATCATGTATTTTCTTCATCGATAAGTGGTTGGTGTGAAAAAATTATATTTTTCCCCATATTTTCCCCATATTTTTTCTCAGGTCACTAAGGAGGTCCAAAAAATATGCTAACTTTGGCGTCAGTCTTTCAGACTGTAGGTGAATATTCTTTACGAAGTGCCTTGTCTGGAAATTCGTTATTACTAACCTATTCTCACCATTTGGCTAGTCGTCCCGAAATTCGGGATTACTGGCCTATTTTCACCATTTGGCTACGCGTTCTGAAAATTATGTATTTTTTAAATTTGACTTCTTTTGAGTTAGCCAAGGATTATAACCGAGCTGCTGTAATGGAACGTCTACAGACGATTCTATAATAGGGGAAAACGGTGATTTTTTCTTGTTGGCGTGAGAGATTTCTAATGCGAAACTTTAATTTTTGCTCCCAGAAGGAGCAAGCATTACTAACCGAAAGTGTAACCTCTACTCTTGCGAAACACGCAGTGTACAATGCGAGTTGTATCTAGCGCTCGCTACAGAGAAGAGATTATTAGATGGCATTCTTAAATTATCACTCATCTCCATTCGATCTGGATACGGATTTACTATTTCACAGAGTAAATCTTACACTTTGATGCAGTGAAGTTCAATCATTTCTCCCAAAGTGTAATAATTACTATGTGGTTGCACAAAAGGCTCCATTACTGAGCCACAGAGTGATATTTCATCAATTTTGCGAGTATACCTTACAGCGTACTTTTTTATGGGAATGCTATTTATCCCAAAATTCGAGACGACTAGACGCAGCCTATTCTTTATTATCTGCAAAAATGATATTTTGGAAGTAGGTACTCATCGGACTCACAATGAAAGTGGTAAAATTACAATAAATTCTTGTACAGTGTACTCGACATGAAACTATAACTCGTATAATATAAATTTTCCGGTTTATATATAGTTGTCAAACTGTACAGAAAACAGCTTGATTTGACAAACTTGCACCTTTGGAGGTTCACATTACAAGAAGTACTCGTTCAAACCGAAATCCTTACCATGTACTTTTTCCGCGTGAGAAACAAAAATGTATGATTGCGAAAGAGAAGGAATTTCTGAGAGAGAAGGTTCATGAATGAGAGGAAAAGAATGAGTAAGAGAGAAGAGAAAGGGGTGTGAGGTACACGTAGGGGTTGCCTGCACACTTGGAGAGGAAGGGGAAGTACCCCCATGTTTTCGATTGGCCTCCTAAACCTCTAGAAGCCAATTCAACCGACGGTCTCGCCGTGTTTAGCCGCAATTTTTCAAAATTAACTAATGTTTGACAGCCAGGAACGGGATATTCAGAGGGAAAGAGAGAATGGAAGAGTAAGTGGGAATGAGAGAATTGGGGCGGTGATGAAGGGCGAAAAAGGGACTTAGGAAGAGAGAGAGAGAAAGTGCCGCGAAATGCAGCGCATAGCATTAATCACGTTTAATTAATGGAAAGTGTCCGTAGGTACGGCATCGACGTTCGCTCTTTCGTTTCTCAAAGCGGCTTACACGTCGGACTGGTATCTACATCGCACTTGACGGTTAAGAGCGATCGCGTTTGCTATTTATCGCTAGGAAGTGTGTTATTTGTTGCGAAGAAGGGAGTCGTAATATTGAGAGTGAGCGAATTAGAATATCTTTAGAGGAAGAGGATTTACCGCTAATTCCATTAGAGTCAATTATGCATTCAGAGTTGAATGAAAAAATTTGTTATTGGAAATTAGTTATTGAATGGGAAGGTTCAAATGTTGTTTCACTATGGAAGTGAGATCTTTTTATGATCTTTACTTCATTAACAAAATAAAAAAGAAGCTACAGATTTGTAGTTTATGCTTTATTTTTAACCTACGTAGCTGATGCGACAGGTGGTCTGAATGGAGTTTTTTTAGGGTTGTCCAATAATTCAACTTTCGATTTTTGATGATCGATCGCGCCCTATTGGTTTGTTTTGCGCGAGAAGAAAATTAGTATTTTTTTGCAACGTGAACCCTTGTTTCCGGGTTTGGAAATCAACATGGGTTTTTAAATGATAAAAACTCAGTTTTATAAAAATTGAAAAAAGTAATGTTAAACGAATAATATTCACCTACGAAATTATCCTTTTTAAATAATTTTTAATTGTTTAAATAATAATAATTTTTCAAAACAATTTTTCCCTTTGTAAATTCTGATAATTTATTATCTTTCTGGATAAATGATATAAGGTTAATAAATGTTAACGATTGTTGAAAGTAATATATTTTCTAAGGATATTTAACAATTATTAAAACAATTTTCTTCCACTTTAAGGCGTTAAAAGTTATTATTTTCTAGAATTAATGAAACAGTTGCCGGATTTTGAGAGTAATATTCTTTTTCTTAAGAATATTTAGCAATTTATTAAGCAATTTTCTTCCCTGTAAATCGTGAACAGTTATTCTTGTCTGCAACTACTGACACAATTGACGATTTATTAGAGTAATTTTCATTTGTTTAAAATTATTCACAAATATTTAAAAAATTAATAATCACCCACTTGCGTCTCTTCATATGGAAGGTGGAGAAAGGTCTATTTTTTAGAATCTTTCACACTATGTCGCTTATTATTAATTATTTCCTTATCTGAAAATGTACACCCTATGTTTTTTAAAAAGTAAATTCAAATTTTCAAACAAAATTATAGTTTTTCCCTGAAAATTACTTCTCCATTCTATTTCATTCATAAACTTTAGGTAAGATCTAAATGCAAATTATTTTATCTTTACAGATTTCAATAATCTACGGGGTCAATCATAAGAAAACAAAGGATGTAGATATGTAGATATCACTTACAATCTCTTGGCAAACTTTCATTTCACGAAGTATGTTGATTGTACGGATACATTTTTACAGGGTGGAATTTTCTGAACTGTAGATATTTTTTGTGAGATTTGTTTTTTTTTTCTTCATTAGAAATCTCTATTATATAAAATTGTCTTTTCAAACTAACTATGATATTCGTTGCCACATACAATATAATGCATGTAATTTGTACTGATATTGATATTGAGATCTCTATATTATGAAAAGCTCTCACGGCCTCCTCAGCTGCTGTTTCAGAAGACGAGGATGGTTTTAGAAATTATCATACAGTATTGTACTAAATTTAATACCCTAACCAAAAACTTACATCCAACTTTGAATATGTTTCGGGTAAAGATAGTACAATATTTTACTAAATACACTAACTTAATCACAAACGTAGACTTAATGCTCCATACGAAATATTACCCAATACCATATGACCACATATTTGTTTTCTGCACTAGAACAATGTACCCTTTGTAATAAAAACACAGGCCTAAATGTTTTAAATATATTTTAATGGAAACAACTATCCATACTTTGTTTGCGGAATATTATTCTTACATAGTGTACGCATATTTTGCGCAAGAAAATAAAATAATGTAAAAGCGCTTTTTTTACTTGGCAGCCTAGTAACTCCATTTTAAGTTAAGAGATTCTAAATTAAGACTCAATTTTTAATACTGTTAAAAACCATTCACTTTTTTTATTTCATAACCCAAGGCATGGACCTGATCATATATGGCACCCGCTTGTAATTTTTATGTCCGGAACAGAAATGTTAAATTGTAAAAGTTTGAAAGGTATTTCGGATTTTTAAACACTAAAAAGTAAGCCAATTCTATATGAATAATTTCAAAATTAAAATGGATTCATCTCTGAATTTTTATAACCTTTAACTTAAATTTTTGCATTTTGAAGAACTCAAAATTCATCTTTTAGACTTTGAAATGTAACATGAAAATTTATTGTTGAAAAATGTTCTAGTTCAGAAAAGCACTTCAAGCTATAAAACCTTCTAATTTAGAAAGATATTAAATCTTGGCTTTGAATTTTGTATTAACGTTCTATTTTCTTAAAAATAAAGCATATACTATAACCTGATAATAAATACCTAGGGTTAAGCCATTTTTATAAATTGTTACTTAATTACTCGCGGACTGGGATATGGCAGGGAGGGAGTCACTACCGGCCCAGTTGAAGTCGATCACATATAGCACCATGTACCAAAAAAAATTTTTGGGTTATTTTGAAACGTTAGAGCAGATGTAACCTCCGGAAGCTACGAACACGATTGTTCACAGAACGATCAATCCCGATGCAACCGGAAGTAATACGTCATCCAACTCGTCACTTCCCACAACACCAGAAGACGATCGAGTCGGAAAAGTCACTTAACAAAAACCGAAAATGAAGGAAACACAGATTAAAAGAATGGAACTCAAATAGCTGCATGGTCAAAACAAATACTGACTTTAAAAAAAATACTTAAATATTAAATGGTCTCGTATAGCACACTTGAGTTGAAACTGATTCAAGAATTGGATTGACTTCACACGCCAGAACCCTGTTTGGCACTGAACTTCCAGGAAAAAGGGTCCGAGTCTAATCAACAAAGAGACATTACTCTACTACCTGAGTACCGACTCCGACGAAGGGGTACGGCCTGAAAGTCAAAACAGAGGGAAAATTTCAAGAAGAAGAAACATTGTGTGAAAACCATTCTCTCAATAGTGAAACCCAAACGTCAGTAAAAAAAGACGATAACATCAAATAAATTATTAGCAGCAATTTTAGTTTCTTTTAATCAAAAGGATATTTATTATATCACCAAAAAAGTGTAATATAGTTACATTCTACATACAAATTTGATATCGTCACATGTCTGTATGGTAATTAAGATTAGGGACCAGATTAATATATAAGCATGCAAGTGAATTTGCTTTTAGGAGACATGTCCTGCTTCTCAATTCAGGAACTCGACATAGTGTTGCAGCAACACAATTCTAATGTACCAATAATGGCAAATATATTGTATACTATAGTAACATGATAGTCACCGGGCAGCTCATTTAATTCAGAAAGGCGAATGGCCCTCTGAATTATGTTGAATATATAAGTCAATATTTGATAGATGGTATTATTATAGCTTGGTTCTTATTTTATATCGAGTCTACATCAAATTTGTTGCAAAGTCCGAAACGAGTTGCTTTATTTATATTTGTACAAAATATAACTTTTTATCTATCTTGTTAGACAGGCTTTACTAAAACCAACTAATCAAATTACAGAGTTGGGTAAAAAAGTTTCAGTTGACAAATAAAATTGTAGCCAGCACTATTCATTCGATTTCAACATTTTTTTTAAAGCCTTTTGAACTTCAAAAAGATTTATGTGCTTAGATTTTTGATAACAAATATGCTTTATTTTTTATTTAGCAATACAGTTGACATTTCTTTGTTAACCTTTCAAAAGTGCCATTTTTTAAAGGTTTTTAGATTGATAAAAGAATGGGATAAAGTGCCGAATAGGCGAACGTGACGATATTCTTCACACTTCGTACACGTATGTATTTTGATGCGCTGATTACGAAAATGATAGTTGCAAATTGACGACTAGGCGATTTTCATGGTGAAATCGCGGAAAAACCATAAAAAAATGTGGATTTTTGCGTTTATCACAGCCAATATGCAAAATCTTGCAGAATGCTTCTCATAAAAGTTGTAGATCTTACAGAAATACACATTTTTTGTAAGATACATGTTTTTGTACGAGTGATAGTTTTCGAGAAAATTAGTGATATCTCGGTTTTTATGAAAAAAAAACCATAAAAATCATGCTCTTTTCGTTTTCAAGTGTCAACCGCCCCCAGTGTCAGCAATCCGTCTTATACGCGTAATTGAACCTGTTTCCTAAGTTTTTTCTGATTCCAATCACAGGGGTGCCTTCCCGCCCCCTTGAAGCGTGGGAAAAGGGGCAGGGGTGTGACCTTACATTATTTCTGTTACCAGTCACAAGGGTGCCTTCCCGCCCCCACGACGCGTGGTACAAGGGGCAGGGGTGAGACCTCACATTATTTCTGTGACCAGTCACAGGGGTGCCTTCCCGCCCCCATAACGCGTGGGCAAAGGGGCAGGGGTGTGATCTTACATTATTTTTGTGACCAGTCACAGAGGTGCCTTCCCGCCCCCCATGAGACGTTGGAAAGGGAGTCCTGTCTGAACTATGTTATTTTTGTCACCAGTCATTGGGATGCCGGGGTTTTTTGCGTTTATCTCAGCCAATGCATAAATTTCCGCAAAACGTTTCTATAAAAGTTGTAGATCTTATCGAAATACACATTTCTTATATGATACATTTTTTTCTACGAGTAATAGTTTCCGAGAAAATCACAGATATATCTGATGAAATGTAACAAATTTACAAGTTTCAATGCAATTAGCAACAGGTCTTTCTCCACCATCCGCGCTCATAGTACTTAAGAGCGTGTGTTTCTTGCGTGCAATATTATTTTCGAGATTTTCCTCTCTTGAGTCCTCGTCAAGATGGATGAAACATATAATATTTTTAGTTTGTCTAAGATTCTCCAAGAAAGGGAAACAACTCTTCAGTGGTTGCGACAAATCGAATTAATTCCGTCTGAACGATTTTGCTCAAAACATAAGAAGAAGATGACTTGTGGAGTCTGAACATGTTTGCGCATCTTTCCTTTGTTATAAAATAAACAAATATCGTCACAGTATTACCGTTGCAGAAAACACGTGGTTTGAGAGGAGCCGAATTTCTGCAGCGGCCTGTATGCTCATTACGTATTTTTTTGCATTAAATTTTAATTTTGAACAGACGATTCGGGAAAGCAGCATTATAAACAATCAATCGATTTCTCGAGAAACAGTTTCAGACCGCTTCTTATTTTGTAGAGAGGTCTGCATGCTTGCTCTTGACAGCAACTTCGAAGAGGATGGTCGCATCGGCGGTGTCGGTGAAGTTGTTGAAATCGATGAGTGCAAAATCGGCCGTCGAAAATACGAGCGAGGACGTGTAGTAGAAGGATCATGGATTCTCGGAATGAACCACAGAGGACATTCCTACAACTATCGGTTGGAAATCTGTCCCGATAATAAGAGAGATCAGTCTACTTTAATTGCATCAATAAAAAAGCATGTAGCGGAAGGGTCAGAAATCCACACCGATTGTTGGAAGGGATACATTAATCTCGAAGATCATGGATTTCTCCACAAAACTGTGAATCATTCCGAACAATTTGTGGATCCCGATTCCGGAGCGCGCACACAAAACATCGAGTCACCTTGGCGGTGGATGCGAAGACTTCTCTCACGAGGAGGAGTGCGTAAGAGCAACATTGCAGAGCATCTCTGCGAATTTTTGTGGCGGCGACACGTAAAGAAAATAGTTGCTGATCCGTTTAAAGAATTAATTACTAACATAAAAGCATATTACCCTGGCCACTAAATATACTCAGCAGACTATTATAAAAAAACTTATAAGGAGTATACAATCAAGTCAATAAATAGAATATGCTCAGAATTTCTAATTAAAATAAATTAAAATATATTTAAAAATCATAAAAGTAAAAAAAAACAATTAAAAAATACAACAACAAAAATGCTTTTCAAAATACTCCAACCTTTCCGTGGTGAAAAGCGTGAGTAGGTACTCAACCGAAACCAATGGAGAATGCTCATTGTTTTTTTTTTCATAAAAATTGAGATATCACTAATTTTTTTGAAAACTATCACTCGTAGAAAAAAATGTTTTACACAAAAAATGTGTATTTTTGTACGATCTACAAATTTTATTAAAAACATTTTGCGAGATTTTGCATATTAACTGAGATAAACGCAAAAACCATATTTTTATGGTTTTTTTCGCAATTTCACCATGAAAATCGCCGAGTCGCCAATTTTTACTATCATTTTCGTAATCAGCGCGTCAAAATACATATGTATACGCAGTGTGCACGAAATCATCACGTTTACCTATTCGGAACTGCACCCAAAGAATGTATTATATCGGCGCTGAAATTATCTATAAGTAATTTTCAGCCGGTGCAAATAATAAAAAAAATCGTTTTATTATGCTGTGAACAAATGAATGAAGAAAAGTTCTTATTAGGGTATGACACTGTTTAACTCACTGAAATCCAGAGTTTTTTGTGTAAAATGTGACAGAAATTAATGTTTTATTACGAATAATTGAAGCTAGCTGCTATTGGCAATACTTTAAACAATTTTTATAAACTAATACAGAGTTTGAATATTTTCGAAGGAATAGACTGTTTTTCACAAAATAAAACAAGAATATCTTATGTCTCTCAAAAAATAGAGTCTTGATTACTTGGAAATATTTCTTTTTTGAGACTTAATTGGACAAAAATCCTTCAGGATTAATTTCATTCAAGATTCGAGAATAATGACTAATATTCTATTTTTTTAATATTACGTAATCCTTGAAATTATGTCAGTAATCACAATGGACTGAACAATTGTTGATTCATTCAAAAGCCGTACGTAAATTACGTAAACTCCTTTGGGGGGGGGGGGGGGGGGGGGGGGTGAACGATTTTTGTATGCTGTGTTACATGGGGGGAGTACATGTTCGAAAACATTTCTCACGTAAGATTTTTTCAAGCTGCAAATAACTAAAAATCTGAAGTAAAACAGGTTTTTATTACTTTCATATGGAAACAGCTGCTTATTAATGCGATTTAGTATAGAAATCTCCAACCTTTTCTGGAGATTAGGCATTTCAGGTTAGAGGGGGAAAATCGAAGATGTTCACACGCTGCAGGGCAAGCGATATTACCAGTTGTATATAACGAAACTTAATTTTTTTTATAAACTGAAAAAGAATTATTTTTCCATAAGTGTAGCTATTCGTTAACTATTTCGTTAGTTTATAAAATTGATCATCTTTTTTTGTGATGAATTTATTATTTAATTCAGTAGCATTGGAAAAAACACGTAATATTCAAATACACTCACGTTGAAAAATTATGTTTTTCCTATATATTACAAAAATCAAATTTTCTTTAATTGCAATTGGTATTATTGCTTGGCCCGTGACGCGACGTGCTGACATCCGGCGTATATATTTATTTAATTTAATAATAAATTCACAAAAGAAAATGTTTCGGAAAAAATTGCGTGAGATAGAGGCGCAAAGGGGGGGGGGGGGCAAAACTTACGGTGTCCGAAAAAAGGGGCACGTGGGTGAAAATTAAAGAAAAAAAGTTTACGTTTTTTATCGACGGCCAGTAAGGATTCTTCTTATATTCAGAATACCATAACTAATTTTTGGTTTCGAATAAAGCACTCTAAATTGTCTAAACTAAAATAAAATTGGAAGCAATCAGACGATATTTTCACAGTTAGATCTTCATAGAAAGAACAAAATTCACAAAAGAAATACAAACCGTTTTAGAATTTTCTTTCTATATTTTATACGATTTCATAAACATACATTTTCAAACAATTAGTTAAAATTTCTTCGAAAAAGACCAATTTAACAGGCCTGCAAAAAGTGTCATGCGTGAGAGATCAACGTATTGTATCTATATGTATTTTGGGGCGCTAAATACGAATTTCACCTTAGTTTTGTTCCAGCGCCCGAGGATTTTCCATAGACGCGAAAAATTTCCTAGAAAAACAGCTTTCTTGGGCATGAAATAACCTTTTTTATTGAAATCATCTAGAAAATTAATATGAATCTGACATAAATTTTTCTCAGTATGGCAGAGTTTTTCTCAAGACGCGGATATTTCTTTAGCAAATCAGCTTTTTCAAATATGATATCAGACATTGTAATCAAATTGTCAAAAAAAAAACAGGTCACACATAATATCCTTACGTATTTTGGTGTACTGAATACACTGAAAAAAAGGATTAGTTGGGAATGATTAGTTGCCGTTACTATCTAATTAGGTAGGCAAACTAGTTTGCCATAACGACTGTCTGTAAGTAGTTGAACTTACTAATATAGTTAGTTATGTCTTCTGTCTGTAGGTGTAACCATTTATTATTTGTTACAGAGACTAATTCAAATAGCTATAACTACACTATCGAAATATGAAATAAAAAGATTCCAGTGGACAAGTGGAAATATTTTTTCAGGACACCTTATAGGGACGCTGACATTAGTTTATCTGAATGCTTTAAAATGATCCTCGAAGCCTCAAATTTTCACAGCACTTTTCATACTTCCATTATTTATATAAAAAATAGCCATAATCCAACGTGACATCAAGTGAGCAGCGATTTATGACGGCCATGTCTAAGCCTTCTTCCTCGTTTACCATAGGTATGTTGATACGTTTGTCGCATCCCCAATCGTACGAATAAAAGTAGCAAATATGATAGTTACGCCACCAACTTTAATTTGTCAGAGAAATCAATTAATAGTACAGATGTCTATTTTATTAGTAACTTGTACTACTAAAACATTACTAACGTAAACTAGTCAAGGATACTACAACCGGGTTCCTAAACCAACTTTTTGCTTAGTTGGTGTTACTTAATGAACAGTTGTAAGAACCAATGAATGCTTTACTTATAAACAGCTGTGTACGATTCTGCAATTAGTTTTTCTCTACCCCATAAGGATTTTTTCCCTAAACGCAGATATTTCCCTAGGCAATTAGCTTTTACGGATAGGAAATCAAACATGGTATTAAAATCGTGTGAAAACTGTTTAGACATTATATCCTTATGTATTTTGGATTATGCTAAATACTGATCTGACACGAGTCTTCTCCAGCACTTCAGGATTTCTCCCCAGATGCAGAAAATTCCCAAGAAAATCAGCGTTGTCTGGTATGAAATTACCCTTGGTATTGACATCGTCTCGAAATATAAAAACAGTTTTTTCGGGTATGAAAATACCCGTGGTATTGGAGCCATTTAAAAACGGGTCATAGGCATAATATATTTATGTATTTTAATATGCTGAATACACATATGATATTAATTTTTCCCTAGTGTGTCAGCGTTTGTCTCTAGAAGCTGAAAATTCCCTAGAGAAGCAGGTTGTCCGTATATAGAATCACTGTATTTCTGGTCGGGGACTGGCCGGACTATGTTTGTGTTTTGAGAGCCTAGCCGTACGCTGCTCGGAGACTCGCTAGGCAAAATTTATGTCAAACCTCTAGTCGGGGGCTGACTGGGCTCTCATAACTGTTCATAACTTAATTACTTTTTCTGACTTTATTAGGAAATGGATGTGTATACAAATCTCGAATCGTGATAAATATATAGTAAACATTATCAAATAGAGATTATAATAAAGCTATAAATTAATTACGGAATAAACATACAGATACTAAATTTATAATTGTTTGAACTTTTGTAAACTCTGAATAATAAATTTTAAATAATATAATACCTAATATACAATATAAAATGCAAATGACGAAAGCCTCGAAACAGCGAGTTTTTTGACGTGATTTTAAACGTTATGAAATAGTATAAAACACCTAAAAACCAAATCTGACACGAAATTTAAAAAAATTTTATTATCAAAAAATTGTCAACAGACCCGATCAAATTTCTGAGTTCCGTCGTTAAAAATGTTTAATGTTCATAAAAAATTACATGTCCTGCCATTGTAAAAAGTTGTCAAGTAGTCTTCAACGGGAAAAAACAAAGTATCACGCGAAACACAATTGTAATCAATTTAAATTATTTATTCGTAAAGTATTTTATTGATATTCCTGTTAACAGTTCGTGTATTTTATATTAACATAACGTCGCATTATAATAAATATTCAGAAAAGGCAACTTAAAATTGGGTACTTTAACTTTTCTGAACTATAGCTTATGAGAATGGCTTTTTCAACGAGTTTCAACTTGTGGTTTTTTAGCACAGTAGTTAGAACTCCCGACTGTTAGGCTTCGTTAGGTTCGATACCCTGTAGCGTTAGAAATTTTATTTGTAATATAATGTTAAAAAATGTAATACTATATATGTATTTACTCTAAACAGGACTATTAATATTCAAAATAAAAATACTCGCAATCATTTAATATTTATTTTTAAATACTTTTTTTGTCTTTCAATGACTATGTAAAAATAGTTAATAGGACATTTTTTTAAATTTTTAAACCAAACAAAAAAGTTAATTTTTTCGATTCGGATTCATTTTTAACCAGAAATTAGTGGCATTTTTAACCAAAAAAGGTTTAGGTTTTGAGTTTAATATTTGAAACATTTTTTATACTATTTGTTCAAATTTTCGACACTATTTAATCTATTTTTTATCTCTGTAGTAGAGATAAAGTCTAAGAAGTTTAAAATAGGTTATTAAAAAATAATTTCAAGTTGCTCAGGCGCAAAACAATTTAAATCGTTCTATGAAAATACGGGAAATTGATGAATAAAAATTACAGATCTCATAATTCAAAAGTTCATCTATCAATCCAAACAAAGGAATTTTGATGGATGTTTATCAAATGAAAAAGTTAAATAAAGGATATTTGAATTGACGGTATACTTTCTCGTGGTAGTTGAATGGAGGATGACATGATGGCCCACCCATATTCATATTATAACACATTCTAATAATGTAACCATCAAAGTCATTTTCTTTATCATCTTTTCAACCATCTGCTATAATATTCAAAATCATTAAAAAATGTATTGCTTTTAAGATTCTTAACATCCCCTTTAAAAAATTAAATACGATGGTTTGCCATAAAATTAATTCGCTTCAAAAATCTTACAAGGACTTGCTCCATTAAGATACAAAACTGCTATTATCTGAAGAGGCCCTTCGTGAAAGGACAAAACGTTGAAAGTTTTAAAATCAATTTTGAACCAAATGAATGTCTAAAATATCAGGAAGCTTTTGAATACATTACATTATATAGTGTATCCGACGCCTAATAAAATAAATTTTCCTTTAAGAGTCGATGAAATATACATGAATCCACACATCTGAATCTCGCTAACTGAACCTGAATAAGTCAAAATTGTACTAATATAATTAGTAATTGAGTGTTTGACTAATGAAATAGTATTATTTTAATAACTCACTGCTGTACGATAAAAAATGGAAAGTTTATTTTACTAGATTCGATTAGTAAAAATATCGATTAATTCTTTATGTAGTAATTTTGGTTACTTATAAATCAGCAAATCTTTATTGTCATTTGGTTTTGATATAAAAATAGTGGACGTAAAGTGAATGACTGAAGGTGTGTAATGTGTGCTGTTGTGTTTTATCGAATTTCCTTGTGTTTCGGTAGAATTATTTTCACCGTGGATGAAGTGAGGTAAAATAGATTTTGTGTGTGAATAACTCTTGCTTTTCCATTTTAAAGCAATAAATTGTGTAGATACGTTATGTTTCTGAAGTTGAAATATCCTAGCTACAACCAAGGCAGGAAAATTCTACAAAGTGAAAAAAATTATACATAATTTTTCCACTACCTTCAACCTGGGCAACTGTGGATTAAGTATATTTTAATTTTGTTTTGCTGCTACTGTTTTTCTTTAAATTGTTTGAGTGATATTTTTGTGTTAGGAAATTAAAAAGTAGGAAAATGATGGTTATAGATCGGTGCAGCCTAGCCTAAAAATATGACTTTCATTGGAAACTGAACAATTTTGACATCAATTTTTATAAATAATTATAAGAAAAAACGACTTCCAAAAGCTATATTATTCTGCAAAAAAATGTACATTTCCTGAATTTTTGCGAAGCTATGATCTGAAAAATTAATCATTTTTTCTCCAGCTTGGACGTTTTAGGTAAAAAAGTTACATAAAGTTTAAATGCAGTAAACAAGAAAATGATATTTTTCATTTAGTTTATAAATTTTTCTGCGTAAAACAAATAGAAAATATCAGTATGTTGCCACTATACAGGGTGTCCAAAAAGTCGCGGGACAGCCAAATAAATCCTTAGGTATAATTTTTTGGAGAAGGTTGAGATCATTCTGGAAGTAACTTTCAACAAGGAATCCATTGGTGACTTTAGTTTTGACCTTTACCGGAACCTTCATGGTTATTTCAAGGTCATCTTTGTTTTTTTAAATGCAATGCTCCATTTTTGACATTGGCAATCGAAAGAGCGGAAAATTGTTACGTTAAAAAGTGTAGTCAGGTCATATGTAAGGAGTGGCCTTGATGGACGTATCCAGGCGATTCAAACTTCAATATGGTCTGAAAATTTTTTTGTCATGCTAGCTTGTGAAAATTATCCTCTTGCCCTACTTACTTACTCAAATAAAGTACATTGAATATTGACCATCGAGTCACCTTGACCTTGACCATCAAGGTTATACCAAGGCCACTCTTTGTTTTTTAATTGAAACAACTCTGTTTTACTTCGGAAATTGAAAGAACGGTGAATTTTACTTCAAAAAGTGTAGTCAGATCATAGGTCAGAACTTTATATGCCTATCAAGGTCAAACCTTACCTATGACCTGACTACACTTTTCAGCGTAAAATTTTCCGCTTTTTCGATTGCCAACGTCAAAAATGGGCCATTCCATTTAAAAAAATAAAGGTGACCTTGAAATAACCATGAAGATCATGGTCAAGGTCAAAACTAAGGTCACCAAAGGATTCCTCGTTGAAAGTTACTTTAAGAATGACCTCAACCTTCTCCAAAAAACTTGAACCTAAGGATTTATTTAGCTGTCCCGGGAATTTTTGGACATCCTGTATATAAACTATATGTAAATTTTTCACCTGAAGTTTTAAAAGATTCCCTTTTTCTGTTTTCTTAAAGCTCAAAATATTTCACAATCCAGATAATTTATTTAAATTTTTTACATGTCATGTTTTCCATTTATATAACCTCATTTCATTTATATATATATATATAAAAGCATTCCAGATATTTTCATAAGTGATCATCCATAAGTTGATGATTCAACTTCAGTTTTTAAATTAAATCTTCATGTTCATAAAATAATTTTCATGGTCGAAATATTTTGTATGTGACTGAGAATGAGTTTTCAAAATTTTATATGTAACTGTTCCATTTTTTGTTCCAAGTTTTTATTTTCATTAAAAATGTAATTATTTCTGAGCCAAAATTATACTATTTAGTTGAAAATTTGTATGTTTTATTGAAAATTCGCCTGTTTTAGTTGAAAATTAATTTTTAAAATGAAAATTTAAACTTTTTTGGTTAAAAATGAAACTGTTTGGTTGAATATGAATGTGATTTAATCGAAGATTCAACTTTTTAGTTAAAAATGTTTTATTTTTTATTTTTATGTCAAATTAAAATTCTATTTTTTTGGGTGGCTTCAAAATCCAAAAATTTTGTAGAAAATTAAAATCATTAGTTCAAAATGAACTATTTTGTTGAAAATTTATATTTGTGCTTTAAAATTGAACTATTTTTGTCAAAATTCGTATTTTTTATTAATTTCAACTAGTTGCGAATTCATCTTCAAGGTAGAAAAGTCATCTTTCTTCCTTAAAAATGAACTTTTTACATTGAAAATTAAGTTTTTCAGGGTGGTTGAAAATTCATCTTTCTTGGTTCAAAATTAAAAGCTTTGTTGAAAATTCAACTGCCTGGAGAAAATTCGTATTTCTTGCTCAAAAAATCCACTCTGTTGTGAAAATTTCAACTATTTTGTCCGAAAATTCTCTTTTGCTTGAAAGCTCAACTCCTTAGTTGAGAGTGAAACTACAGTGTTACAATTTAATTTTTTAAAATGAAAATTCAACCATTTCATTTGTAGAAAATGAATGTTAAAGATTTCCATTTATAGTTAAAAATTAAAATGTATGTTGAAAACTCAGCTGTCCGAAAAAATGTATTCCTTTTGGTTTCATAATTCAACTACTTTGTTAACAATGCAATATATTTCGACTTTAAATTATAGGAACTGAAGTTTTTCATTTTCCTCTAAGGCGATTATTTTTACCTACAACAATACTACAAATCCCACTTAAAATTTTAAAGTCATTACATCTCCAAATCCTTTTCACCTCGGACAGAGGGACTGACAATGTTGAGATCGAAGGGTGAACACGAGGACGACTGTAATTTCTCGCCATTCGACAGTACGCCATTTCTGGCCGTGGTCCTCGCTTTTCGTCGCGTTCGGTCGGACCGGCGTAAAAATTACGTCGACTAGAGTTTATTTGTCCGGAAATGGCGGTGCCCCGGGGGTGGTGCTTGCAACGGTTATAGGTGTGTGGTAGAAAAAAAAGGGGATTGGCGTAGGTGGAGAGGAGCGAGGGAGAAAAATAGACGCAAAGTAGATGAGTCCAGTGAGTGCGAGACAGAGACGAAAACAGACGAGTACATACCAACCCGGCCCGGTTGATGTATCGCGTATTATTTGTGTGTTGCGTTCGTTGCTGCATTGCGCGCTTTTTTCGCTCCTACCGCCTATTATTTATTAGCACTAACGTGCAATTGTATTGATCTGCAATATACCAACCCCGTTCATCTCCCCACCCCTTGCTCAAGCCCGGGCACCCCCGGCGACGAATTTTTTTCCATTTGGAAAAACCTATCTGGACTTGCCGAACGCCCGGGGATGGAAGTTCGCTACGATCGGCTTTACGATAACGCTGAACGATGACTGATTCTTCGCATTTTCGGCTCCGTACGCCCAGATCCACCAACACCACTTCCACTTGCGAATAGCTTTAGTGGGATCATTTATTTACATTTCGTTTTTTTGTGTGTGCAAACTGCAGCTTGTAATTTGTTGGCAGTCTATCGTTTGTCATTCTTGAAAAAATAATAGGGCAAGATAAATTTTCAAAAACTTTTCTTTTAAGACAGAATAACGATGATCCAAATCGAAAGAACAAGAATTGATGCTGAAAACCTCAAAAATTGAAGAGAAAATTGGAAGAATTTGAGTTTTTAGGCTTCTTTAAAGTAACTCCTTACCTTATTTTATACTAAGAATACATTGCTTAACAAAATGTGAGCAAAATGTTAACAAAGTCAATCCGGCTCGAAGGACCACGAATAAAAATTGAATAATAGAATAGAATGTGAAAAAAATAAAATAAAGTTCCCTTATTAGAAGCTTCTTTATTCCATTACTTACCTGAAAATGGCCATTGAGAGCTTTTATAAAAAACTAAGAAGATATTTAATTTATTGAAAACTTTATCGTCTGTTTCTATGAATTTCTTCCATTTTCACATACCAATATTTCTTTGAAAAGTAAGTAGCATCTACTTCCTAGGTTTGCGACTGATACGAATTAAATTTTGGTGTGGTATTTTTAAATGAAATTATTTCTTAAGTTTTTTATGGATTATTTATTAGTTATTATTAGTTATTTTAAATTATTTAGATTATTTTTTATTTATTAAGTTTTTTTATCGCACTTAGCCTCGCGGTATTAGAGCATCGGATTGCAGTGTGTAAAAAAATAAATAAACATAAACACCTTAGATACAATTGGAAATATTTTCGATACAATAAAGAATATGTTTATGGACCAATCGCAGTCAAACGAAAGATTTCGATAAATAAAAAAAATCTTTTTTTTTAAGAAAGAAACCATTTCATCCCGTTTCCAAAGTTTTTTTATGAGACAGAGATTTCGCATGGACTGAAACTACAAATGTGCAAATCGTTAGAAATAAAACTTTTATTATCGTTCGAATATGCAGATAAAAAATTTGAAGTTTAAAATTGGACATTATTCCAACTTATTGGAATCTACATTTTTCAGCAGTCACTTCCTTTTGAATGAAAAATATATTTTGTTACCTTTCATTGTGCCCCAGCCAGTCAATTTTAACTTCTTTCTCTCAAAACATTTTTTTTGTGTCTCAAGACTTTTGCTACACAATAATAATTACTAATTCAAATTCATTTAAAAAATATATATCCTGAAACTGTAAAAAGTATAGTAAATTTTTAATGCGATACATTTTTTTTAAACTTTAAAGACATAAAAACTTGAATTACCATATATGAAAATTACTAAAATTCCTTAAAAGGTGGAAATCCCTCCCTCTGATTGAACTACAAATATCTTCGGAAATAACCAACTTTTTGTAATATTCTTGGGGTTAGTTTACATTGGAAATTTCACAGATACTTCCAAGCATTGATTTTAAATAATGATCTTATTTATTTAAATTTGCGAATGTCCAAGTATGAGATAAAAATTATACACAATTCTTTATCTTAAAATTAATTTGCGCATTAGCTTTCTTTGATGCCGCGGCATATGTCTTCACTCAAAGCTAATATTTTATTACTAAATAACTTAAACACTATAATGATGTAGATACCGTAGTGCATTTAACATGAAGTGATTTAAATTGGTAAGATTTCAAATCGAGAAAAATTACTCTTTTACCATAAAATATCAATTTTCCATCCAAAAGTACGAATATTCAACAAAACTGTTGAATTTTTTACCATAATAGATGGCTCTAACGAAATTTTTGATTTTTTTTCAATATATCTAAATTTAAAAAAAAATACTTACATTTTAAACATACAGTTAGATTTTCATGTACCTCAAGTTCTGAACGTTCAAATGAACGAAATTATTTTTACCTATTCTGTTTTATCTATGAAAATTTGTCTACTACAATGTAAAATAATGAAATATAAGTTGTTTTTGTAACTAATAATTTGCAATATAAATTAATTTGTATTTTAGAACTGTTTCTGAATTCAAAGTCATTAGTAAAAAATCTCGTACATTTGAACGTTCTGAATTTCAAGCACATTAAATTTTCAAACTATAAAGAAGAAATCTGACACAAAGATGATTTATTTTCTACAAAAAAATCAGTCTTGAACAAAAAACATGTATTTTAAACGAAATAATTGAATTTTTAACTAGAAATGACAATGTTCGATAAGGTGCAATTTCAACAGAAAAGTTAATTATAAATCCAGAAAGATGAATTTTGATCAAATGAATTGATTTTGAAAATTGATCCGAAAAAATCTGAAACATTCAAAATAAAATTCAAAAAACCAGATTAGTGCATTTTCTACAAAATAGTTGAATTTTCATCTTATGAAGGATACATTTTCAACAAAAAATTTAAATTTTTTTAATCTTCAGAAAAAAAAAATTAATTTGTGATAAAAATACCTAATTTGGACAAATTAGGTAAATTTTAAACAAAAGAGGTGAATCTCCAAAAAAATTAACAAAGCAGTTCAACTGTCAACTATTTAATTGAATTTATGTAGAAAAAAGAATGAATTTTTAACCTAATAGTTACATTTTTAACCAAACAGATCAATTTTCAAATAAAAAGAGTAATTTTATGCAAAGAAGGCGATTTTTCAACAAAATACTTCAATTTTTAACCGATTAATACAATTTATAATTAAAAAACATAACTTTTTAACAAAAAATGGAACAGTTCAATTTTACGTTAGGAAATTATTTTTAACCAAAAATAGTTGGATTTCCTTATTTGGTTCTATTAATTGTGTTCGCATTTAAGTAAAAAAAGCGAGAGAAGAGAAGAAAATATTAAAAAAAGCGTGTGAATTATAAAATATGACATTGATTTTTGAACTTATTCATTTATTCTTCAACTGTTTCTGTAGTATTTTGAGAACCCTCACCAACCCTTGAATTCGTAACTTAGCTTATGTACGGCTCCGTAGGATTACCCAATTTTAGCAACAGTGGACATTTTAAAAATTACCTAACTCCCTCTTCGACCATTATCATAGTTTTTAATCAATATTTACAACAAACGACTACAATTTGCAAAAACAATTTTGAAAAAAGAAGACCTCTTAATTTTATCAAGAGAAAAGAGGAATACAGAAATCAATTTGAAGTAGGAAATGTGAAAGTTTGAAATCATTGAAAAAGCGGGACGTCATGCATTGAGGGTGGTATGAAGCTAATCTCGTAGTCGACCATCAGTGAAGCTATTAACCGTCATCATAACGGTATAGCGCGAAATCAACAGGGTAACGATACACGGAGTCCCACGCGGCGAAATACAATGGCTCGATCCTCTCTCTCATGGCCCTCTTTGCCCCCCGCAATATTCCACCACCGTATCGCATCGCATCGCCATAGCGGTCAGTACCCATGCCATCAGCCTCTGGTGCTTTGGTCCACTGTGCGGCCAGTTGTGTTGCGTTGCGTTGATGTAACTAAATGATTGGGTAAATGATTCCACAGCGTGCCACGCGAGTAATTGAGTGGTGCTGCGCCGCACTGCTCCTGCTGTCTCTCTTGCTGCTGTTGTTTGCGACGACGATGACTCCCAGCAGTGCCGGCATCACTCGTACTACGTACACCTCATTCAAGAATTTAACAACAATTTTTATGACTCAGATTAGGTTACAAAATCGGATTTAAAATCATTGAGTGGCATTGAATAGTAGATTAATATTATTGCGAAACCGTATTCCAATTGAAAGTCAGACTCACTGAAATTGCATGAATATTAAAATTACTGCAAACGCACGTTTGAATTTTTTCTGCATATTTGTGACTCGTTTAGTATTTCGATTCAAGGAGTTTAATTGAATTCTATTGTTTAAATGACTTTTTCTTTCTAATAAGTTCTATAATTTCTAGTTGATTCTATGAGCTTTTTCTATTATAAAGGTAATAAGAAGGTATAAATTCGATGCGAAACCTGACCATCGCGGATTTATTTAAATCTTCACGTTTCGAGATCCTCTGAATCCGAGAAAACAGGGGTTTCCACGAAAAAAGAGTGAATGCGAAATAAAGAAAATATCGTTTCGAATACAGATAATACAATTTTTTTTATCTAATAAAATATTTCCTATCACAAAAAAATACTGGATTGAAGAAACTTAATTTTCTTTGCTTAAGAACATTTTCCCGAGACCAAACCAATTTTCTTGGATCAAGCTTCTCTTGGATTCAATTCTAATTTTTTCCGTGTCTTGTATGTCTGCCGTTGTTGTCGTCTGCATACCAGATGATTTTTCAAAGACTAATCAAATTGGATTACAGTTTGATACGCGTTTTTAAGAATAAAACATAAAAATTGAGTTCTTTAACCTGCCTTTTTGGACCAGCGGTTCTGGTTTCAACCACAAAAAGTTATACTGAAAATAAAAAAAAGACAATGAATATATGCCTATTCCAAAATCAATACATACTATGAATTACAGTGATATATATTTATTGAAACGATGCATATTACAGGCTAACTGTAAATGAAGAATTATGCAAAATAAGAAATAAATATTACAATAAACATAAGAAATAAGATTTCGGCTTTATTTTGTAATATCTGAACAGACATGTTGAAACAATATCAGGTGGTTTTGTTCAGAAATAAGAAAAAAAATCTATAAAATGATAGATCTTATCTGTATCTCCTACTTAAAGTCTGAAATAAAATATGTCGTTGATTCATCTTTCTAGGAATCAACCCAGACGAAGAGCTTCACAAAGGATCCAAAGGTCTTAGGTTTCCGACGTCTCTCACCCCAGCGAAAATTTTTATCTTGCATTTGTTATAAACTACTTTTTGCAACACTTTTTCTTCTCGCATACCTCTTTACTCTACGAAAATACATTTCATCATGGAAACTCTCGTTTTTCTATCGTTCTTTATACTTAGGGACTCGTCCAGACATTTTCATCATTCCTTCCGCGGCCTACTTCCGGATACTGTTATTATTATTCGTGTCAAACAGTGTTTCCTTTACACCACATTCTTCAAGGTTGTATGAAAATCACATCCCCGTACAAATAGTAGAGTATCGTGGGGCGCCGTCAAGCCATACTACATTGAAAAAATGTCACGGAACCGCATGGTGAAGATTTCAGTGCGCTACTGGTATAGAATTCGTAGGATGTGTGTAAACGTATGGTTACTACACTATGCCAGCGGCAGATTCGTAGATCGTGCAACGTCGCAATTAAAACCTAACCATGGCTGATCAACTGTCACGTGCGTTTGAATAGCTTGGTACAGCAGATAAGCTGGAGAGAGGGAACAGTGCTGTTGCTGCAAGATACTGTTATGTTTATCAGTTTGAAAGTGACTAAAATTTTTATGTTTTTCATTGAATTATCTATGAAACTACACAGTGGAAAAACTTGATATATATTTTTTTTTAATTTGTATTTTCAAGCAGCACTAATGCCGACATCTTTAAATTTCTCTACCAGTCCGTTTAATTACTATAAATTAAAATGTGAAGAAAGCCTTTGCACTGTTCATGAACTGCATGTTAAAGTAGTCAACTTTAACAATAATTATCTCCGCATCGGTATGGTTTAAAATTTTTAAATTAATCTAGTATATCAATCATTATTTCATTTAAATATAGCTCTTTTTTCAAAAAATTCAACCAGAGATTCATTTTTTTACATACAACCTTAAGAATTCTCTCGTTACTGATTTTGTCCACTAGCGTTTTACCGCAACATATGCCTTGGTACTGTACATCAAAGTGAGCGCAAGCACACTTATCAACATATTGTAATCTAAGTCACAGTTGTCTTACTCTATATAGGGAAGGGGGGAGGGCTTCATGGCGGAACAGAAAGTGAGGTAATACTTACAGGGGAAAATTAGGGTAATACAGTAAGACATAACATTTCTAAATATTATATTCATTATTATGGTAACCAAGCATCTCAAGTGGTGCCACCGCGCGCCGAAAATAAACACTTTTTTTGATCCACTTTTCAATCGCATCTGTCAAATGCGTATTGAGGAGCATGTTTTTGTGCTTAGCTTGTTTTTAAATTTGTTTGAAATGAGTGCAAAAAGCATGAAAAAAAAAGATAAACGTGTCGGAGAAACGTGTTTTATCGTTGGATGCTTCTCAAGTTTCTCAGTTAAATAACCGAGAATATGAAAGAATTGAGGAGAAGTTTTAAGGATTTGAGAATTTATGATTTTTAACAATATTTTTATTGTTCAGGTAATATCAGCGGTTGAATATAGATTATTTTCTATCTCAGACATATTGAGGAATTTAATAAATACCACGATGTAGAATAAGAAGACCTCACTCCCAGAAAACTTAGACCCGTGAAATTTTCAAAATTCTCCGATTTTTCTTTGACTAATTTTTCATTTCAAATAATTAATATTCAAATATCAGCATTTTAATCTTACAATATTTTTACGATAGAATATTTTATAGGCACAATAAATCAGTGTTTCATATGCAAATTTAACATTTTCAACAAAACAATTGAATTTTCAACATAATAGTTAAATATTCAACCTAAAAAGATAAATTGTCAACAAAAAATAGTCATAGGTTATATTTTAATACAAAAAGAATTAAATTTATACAAGAAAAGAAAAGAATTTTAAAACCAAAAAAAAATAACAATTTCCAACAAATAAAGATTTGTCACTCAAAAAACTGGAAAAAAGTTTATGTAAATTCTTGAACCTGTAAACCAGAAGACAAATTTTCTTTACAAAAATTCAATTTTCAAATGAAAAATATGACTGTTTAACAAAAAAATTAACTTTCCACTAAACTGATGAAGTTTTACGTAAAAAAGGGCATTTCAAACAAAAAAATTATTTTTTTCTAACAAAATAAACGCGAATTCTTAACTAAAAAATATCAATCTTAAATAAATTGAGAAGATACACTTACTGTTAAAAAATAAATTCTAAACCAAAATAAAAAGAATTATTTTACACTAAACAGTTAAATTTTAAACCAGGCATACGCCTTCAATAAAAAAATTTAAATGTAGTTTAACTTTGGCCCAAGTAGTTAATTTTCAATTTGAATGGATTAATTTTCATGGTTATTTATATTATTTATAGACAAGTGTTTAAGAATGGCTTTCTTCGGCAAAGAGGGTGTGAATCTCGAAACAGTAAGGGTACGTGGGTTAGCGTTCGCAGATGATAAGGTTGTTATGGCAGAGTCTATCGAAGACTTACAAAGAATGTTGAATAAACTAGATGCAAGCATGAAGAGCATGGGCCTCAAAATTAACGCAAATAAAACAAAAACTATGGTGTTTGAAAGAAAGAGTGAGAAAACACTATGCAATATTTTATTAAACGATGAGAGAATTGAACAAGTTAATAAATTCGTAAACCTTGGTAGCTTATTTATTAGGAACGGTAAGATAGATGAGGAATTAGATAGACGAATAAATGAAGGTAAGAAGGTTATTGGTAAAGCAGGTCCCCTTATCAGAAGTGAAAATATATCAAATAAAAGAAGCTAGAGAAGTATGCCAGGACAGGAAAGTATGACGGCAAATAGTTAATAAAAAGAGTGTCAGTAGAGTGAATGACGCCTGAAACAAAAGACCTTGGCTACTAATGGACCCAAGTGGGGAACCTTACATAACGACTTCGTGAGGTTCTTCGCTTGGGGTGATTGCTAGAGAGATTGATCAGCAACCTAGGTCGGAGAAGTGTTGCGGAACGAACGTGTTATTTACTTAAATAGCACGAGAATTCTGGATCAATCTGAAAAATCTCCATCTCTTCCACACACTACTCCTTTCTCCTACCGAGTGAGTCACGCCTACCCCGAAAGGGAAATGGCTTAATGGTGTATTAATAATAATAATAATAATAATAATAATAATAATAATAATAATAATTTTCGACAAGATAATTAAACTTTTAACCAGCGAGATAACTTTTCAACTTGAAAAATAAATCTTTAAAAAAAAATGTTTCACTTCTTGAAAGTGGCTTTTGATTACTAAACTCATAATGAAAGGTAAAAAATTATTATTACATTGAAAAAAGAATGATTCGCAAAATATAAGAAGAAAAATCAAGCAGGTTCAACATGTATTGTGGGTGTACGTAGGTGCAGTGGATCTGAAGAAATGCTCTAAAGTGCCACCAGGCGGCGCGAGCGTAGCCATTTGCCGATGCTTGGTTAATGTATAATATTTTTCCTATTTGAAAATTAACTTTTAAAATGTTTATTTAATATTTCCCTCAGTCTAATAATCACAATAATATTAATAATAATACTTCAATGAAGTGTAGTATTATTTTATTCTATTTGGCTAGTTTAGTATTTAATTTTATATTTCAATCTCTAGGCGTCGCGGGTTTTTCATAAGAACATTTAAAATATCCTCAGGGTTTAGTGGTTGATTTCGATGTATATTCAATAAAGCTTCACCATTCAACCTTGTTTCTCCCGTCGAGTTTCGCAAGTAATTTTTTATACGACGAAGAGTGGAAACGGATCTTTCGTTGGTACACGTAAATACTGGCAAAGTTGTTAATATTTTCAGCAAAATACAAACATTTAGAGAAACATGAGCGCTACAAATTGATGGTGCTGTCACTGCTGTTTTTGGTCTCATCTCCTTTTCAATTTTGGATAATTTTTCCCACCAAAGTTCTAATTCCGTGTTATTTAATTATTAAATTAAAATTTCTTAGTGCTAGAGAAACTTGACTCTATTCGAATTAAAAAAGAATCTAGAAAGTGAACAAATATACTGACCTGATTGTACAATTCTGGCGTATCTGCTGGAATATTTGAGAGATTAGTCTGATGTGCCACAGTGCGCGGAATCTTAATTGGATAAAGTGCTTGTTTTGTCAATTGGTTGAAAATATGTGTTAAAATTTAAAATTATTTTCCATGAGACATTTGATATTCTTTTTGAACAATATTCTTATGGTACTTCCCATTCATCGGACATCGGGAAACATTTCCGCGAAATTAATTCTCAAAGAGTAATAATATTGTGGTAATTATTGAAAGACTATTAAATGTATTAAAACTTACTTAAAGGTTGTGCTCCAATACCACCACCTTTAAAACCAAACAACGCACAAAATTTGCAGAAAGCTCCATTTTTTCAGCAGAATATGCAAGCCACTGCCACAGAAAAAGCAACTTGTATTGAAAACTAAGATTTCTATTTCCTAGTGCAGGGAAGTTAAAATTTTTTCCTGATGTCCACACGTTCTTCAAAATGTCAATTTTTTTCTCCAAAGAAATTTGATTAACATTGAATGATTCAATATCATTGAGAAATACATTTGCGTTTGTATTAACATTTTCTGAATTTCCCAAATTAAAATTTTTCTCATTGATTGATTGAGTACGCGGTTTTTTGTTACATTGTTCCACACGGAAGTGCCAGCAGGTCGCTTGCATGACATTGTGTTGCGTACAAATACAAACTAAGATGATTTTAATTTTTAAATATTGATCAACGACATGTTCGTCTGTTTTGCTGATGTTAAATCTACCGATCCTTCTAGATATATTTCCTATGACTTACAGTTTAAAAGTGCTCACTTTCAAGTATACAGAACTCTTTTCTGCTTTCCTGTCAAATCTATTCAGTTAAAGTATGTGCCGAGAAACTCACTTGTGGAAATCAAAATTCAAAATGCTGGTATTAATTACGGTTTCGTAATGTGAATATTTTCTATAGAAATATTTTCAGGCCTAAGGTTTACATTATTACGGTTCACATTTTGTGTTTCAGAAATGAATAGTTCTATTAGGGTTCTGGAAAATTGCTATTAGCTAGACACCTCATTACCTGGGAGAGTGGGCGGGGAACAAGTTTAGGAAGGTATATCGGATAAGCGGAGATCTGAGACGGTATTCAAAAAGGTCAATTCGCATTTCTTTACTTCCGCTTTGATTTCAATCTTACTTTCTTTAATTAGTATTTTTACTTATTTGTTTATCTCTATGATCATTCTTTATTTTTTAATAAAAAATGCTAGATAGCATGAACCTTCTTATGAAATTCATAAATGTGCCACAATGTCAAAATATTTGTTGACACAAATATAATGTCCTCTTAAATTTAAGGTTAAAAGTTTTTTAATTGTCTCAAAAAGAAATGTTTTTGCAAGAAAAAATTCTTTTGTTTTTCTCCTAGTGCATTTCGAAACATCATTTTTAGTTGAGAAAAAAGTGATCAAATATTATTAATTTTTTAGAATTTATAAAGAATTAAGGCATTACGTTCTAATTTTCAAAAAAAATGTATAAAGTTGTATATAATTTTTTAGATAAAGACCTCCACATAAATGAACTTAATATATTCCTGAAATCTAAAATCACATTTTCACGCGCTTGGTTTTGAGCCTACAATAACTTAACTCAAAGTTTTAAATTAAATATATTTTTTTAAATCGGGTAACATCTGCTGTTCTTCTTTTTTTTTATTAACACATTTCAAATTTAGCAAATTCAAAAAAATAATTCTATGATTTCAAAAATTACAGCTAATTTATTATGTTTAAAGCTGTTGCTACGAGGGTAGTTCAATAAGTCCTTAGAATGAAGTATAAAAACAATTTTTTTTGGGTAAATTGTTTTTTATTTTTCAACATAATCTCCTTGGAGCTCT
>NC_046662.1:82972912-82975806 GCF_010883055.1 Belonocnema kinseyi | reverse complement strand
CATATATCTAGTCGGGAGTGGTGCTGACTAAAAACAGATGATTTGGAGCGATTCGCGCGCCATTTGTTGGTCATTCTAAGGACTTATTGAACTACCCTCGTAGTAAACAATAATGAAAAATTATGAATTAAAAAAATTGTTTTGTCTATTTTAGAATCTTTTGAAAATGTGCAAACACATATTTTTTGCATTGATTTGTATAGCACCATTTTTTGGAAAAGTTGGTGGTCTTTACAACGTTCGAAAACTGAAAAAAATTGAATATACTAAAATTCCAAATTTCCTAAACCAAGATCTAGGAAAAACTGTACATATAAAAAATTTGCTATAATTTTTCAAGCATTCGGAAATTTTCTTTGAATCTTCAAATAAAAAAATACAAACGATATTAACAGAGTCATTTTTTTCTTTTTTCGGATGCCAATTCGCACCTTTTTTCTCTCAGTTCAAACGGCTTATTTTTAGCATTTTCACTCCGTTCCATTGTATATTTTATATATTACATGAGAGGAAAACTATTGTTAAAGAATGTTATTTCTTTATTTAAAAAATAGTGATTTCTAAACGGCCGAATTAAGGCGAAGGCGAAGCAGGCGACCGCCTTCGATCGTAGGGCACCGAGAGCGCCAAAGAAGGGCGCCAAACGAAGGTGCCAATCGAGCTAAATTAGTTTCTGCCTGCAGCCTTAATTGACCCTCGTTCAATCCTGTTTCTAAACGAGAATTAAAAAATATTACAGATCGAGCAATAAATGATCCTTTATGTGCAATACTCCAGATATAAACTTTTTATCATGAATATGATTCGAACTTTATCATTTCTGTTTTTGGAGAGAAGTGCCAGGTAATGTGTTTTTTTTGTTTGGATTGATCATCTTTGTAGCTAAGGGTTATGACCTCAAACTAAAATTGTGAAATTTCTAGGCCCCAATATTCGTCCAGTTTCCAGAAAAAGAACAGAATGTTTTCACCGCCTGTCTTAAGCAGCAGAAAAATATACCTTTCAACAGTCCGAGATAACTAAGGCGGTAGCACATTTTTAACAAAAAGTTTAAATATTGATTTTTCTTATCTTCATTTTAAATTGTAAAAAAAATTAACACCTTTGTTTCTTCAAATATTTATTTCCTATGGATTTATTTAAAACTTTCATACATATTTTGAGATAAGAGCATGAACGAAAATGGTTATAGACCTGTAACCTGTTGCCTCTAGCGGAGTCCACCAGGGATATATGCAATTCACTACCGTGATTTGACCCCAGTCGTAGTTACCCTGCTGGAGGTTACCCCAGTTCACCGATTACCTGTAACGCTTCTCACTTCCGTTTTTATTTGCCTTATTTACACAAATTATTGATTCAACAAAAAAAATTATACCTGGCCCTCCTCTTGTTAGTCCACTTCATTGGCCCACAACATAAGTAAATTAGGAAGAAAATAAATGACTAAAAATGGGTTAATCTTCACAGAGAAAAATATATCGCACCTCGCAAAACCTCTATATTGGAATAAAGCGCAATATGATAACGTACAAGTGGAGCTTTGTAAAGGCTTGCAATGTACGATATCACGATTTTACGCTTTGAGAATGTGATAATTACGATATATAGCGGAGGAATTACGGAATATATTGCAATTCATGCGATATCGTTTTCTCCGTGTTTACCTATGATGCATATATCAGTATTTTTTGGTGTAGTTGCGAATAGCCCTTACCTTCAATTTCTTTGAAGCTCTGCATATTTATGTATTTTGATGCATTGATTAGAAAAATCATAGTGAACATTAACGAAAAATTTAATTTTGATAGTATAAACCATAGAAACCCCACAAAATCATGGCTTTTCACATTTATTTGGAGGACGCTTGAAAATTGAAAAAAAATGACGTTAATTTTGAAATAAAATAATTTTCAACAAAAGACATAAATATTCTTTAATCAAATAGCCTAGTCTAAATACACATTTGATGTTTTATCCATTTTTTTGTACGAATGAAAGTTTTAAAGATATTTGATGATAAAGATGAAAATTTCATGCCTAGCTCCTGCCAAAAACGTATTTATTTTTATACCTTCGAGTTTTTTATACTCTACATACGTACATATTTTAACGTGGTCATTACAAAATGTTGGTGCAAGCTCCCGCAAGTTTGATTTTTATGGCGAAACCATGCAAACCCCAATGAAACTCATGTTATTTCGAACTTATCTGGGTAAATACAGAAAATTTCGGAAAAATTTCTAGACAACAGTTGTAGATCCATTCAAAATGCCTATTTTTTTATACATATTTTTCTATCCAAAGAAATAATTTTCAAAACTGCATTCGTTTTCCAGCTAATCGTTGGGGGTGGTAGGCACCCCTTTGTTTAGCCACAAATATAATATTGGTCAAATCTTCGCCCCTTTCCAAAATCTCGTGGGGAGACGTAAATAAAATTAAGAAAAAAATTGCAGTGAATAATCACAGTAGAAAGGTATGAAATTTGCATCCTTGTCATCAAATATTTTAAAGACATTCTCTCGTACGAAAGAATTGGTTAAAATATACAATGTTTTTATGTTTTTGACGATAAAAAATCAAATTTTCGCCAATTTTCAATTCGAATTTCGGAATCAGCGCGTCAAAATACATGAGTATACGTAATTTAAAATAAAAATCGGAGTCAAGTGCTATTCGGAACTTTATCCGTGTTTTTTTCGAGCATCCGCATGAAAAGCGTCCTTGACTCTTTTTTACATTCTCATCATCTATGATTGAGAAAGTATTAGAATTGTCGGAAATTTGACATCACTGGGGGCTAAATCTGGTGAATACGGTGGGTGTTCGACCAATTCGAATTTTAGTTCTTCAATTTTAGCCATTGAAACGAAGCATGTGTGAACTCGGGC
>NC_046662.1:82967120-82972812 GCF_010883055.1 Belonocnema kinseyi | reverse complement strand
TTTTTTTCAATTGGTTATAAAAACACGTAAACTCAGAAGATGTGGACTGTGACTGCACCATATATCTAGTCGGGAGTGGTGCTGACTAAAAACAGATGATTTCATGCATCCGCATGAAAAGCGTCCTTGACTCTTTTTTACATTCTCATAATCTATGATTGAGAAAGTATTAGAATTGTCGGAAATTTGACATCACATTTTTTCAATGGGTCTCCACGTTTCGAGACCCCCTGAATCCGAAAATCAGGTTTTCACGATGGCGTCTGCCTGTCTGTCCGTCCGTCCGTAAACACGATAACTCTCGAAAAAATTAACGAATCAAATCCATCTTTGGCACACTTTTTCTAGGTCCTAAAAGAAAGGACGAGTTCGTTAACTAGCCATTTATGATAAAAATTCAAAAAGTGAGCGCATTTTGAAAATTTTTGAGACCACTTTTTTCTGAATTTGAAAATTCTATGTACGGATATTTATAGTATTGAAAAGAAAAAACAATTGATTCCAATGACTTTTTTCGATAAAAAGAAAATTCTCAGAGTTATAGCGTTTTCAAAATTTTTTTAATTAACCGAAAATCGAAATTTGAAGTTGAAAAACGCACGATATGAAAAAAGTCAAAACAAGAAAAATATTTCTTTTTGAATTCCCTACAAGATTATCATAACCAATTTTTGAATTTTCTTCAAAAATCAAAAATTCAAATTTTGATTACACAAAAAATAATGGAAAATAAAAAATTACATTTTGTGGACAAACTATGTAGGATACAAAAAAAGATGAATTAACAAAAATGGTTATCCCAAAAAAGATCTACAATTTCGTTAAGAATCACTTCTTGATAGGACGGGTACTTTTTGTTTTATTCGTGAAAAAATAACGTTGAAAAAAGTAAAATAAAAAAAAATGTGTGGAAAAACGACGAAAATTACTAGAAAAAAAAATCCAGCAAAACCTGTTTACAAATGTCTTTCGGAAATCGAGCGCGCAGCGCGAGTGTCACGATGAGAATATGTACCTCAAAGCCAACAGAGCTTTGAGAAACTTAATCTTTGACTATATTTAATTAAGTAGACAATTCAGAATATGAAGACGCATATAAATACTGCCATCTAAAAGAGATCTTTTTGATAAAGTTTTTTTCAAGCATTCCAAATGCAAAGAATAAATATCCGAGCGCGAAGCGCGAGATTCAACCGTCGGGGTAGAAATTAATATTTTCAGCTTTGAGTGTGGAATAATTCTACGGCATATGGCCAAAAACGCGGAGAACAAAACCACTAGCAAAAAAATTTCTCTTCGAATTTGGTGAGTTTTTTATTATTTTGAGATTATACACCTCCCATAACCAAGCAGCATAAATTTCAACACGCGACCCGTTATTTCTTTCAAGAATTGAAGATTGTTCCTTCGTGTCTTCTTAGAAGATGAAAACGGAGAAAAATACAACGCGGAACAAAAAGGTTCGTTGTACTCATCGACTGTTATTTTCTTCGTGCTATTAGCTCTTTTCATATAGAATTGGGTGTATACCAAGTAAATGAACAATATATTTGAGGAATAAAATGTTATTAGCATTTGCAATGTAAATGAAAATATTGCACTTCTTTCATGTAACGTAACAGTCCAAAATCGGAAAACGTTTTATGACGAAAGATCTATCACGTTGACAAAAAGAAAATTCCCAATTTTCTTCGAATATTTTAAGTCAATTTTTCAAAAAGTATAAAAAATCAGCAATGTTTTTCATTTGCATCAGTGTTTTAAGCCAAAAACATTCTGTAACGTAACAGTCTTTTTCCTGGATAATCAAAATATCATAACTATCGTGATTTATTAACCTCAAAAATATTTTAATTGTTCGCCGCTGCAGTCATTCCTGTTTTAGAAAGGGAATTCGGTATCAAAATCTACTGGAACTACTTTCCAACTTCTCGTGAAAACGGTTGCATCGATGGTATTGGTGCAACTGCCAAGATGATGGTGAGAAAGCATATTTTGTCTCGCAAATTTGTTACAAATTGTGCTTCAGATTTTGTTGGTGCATTCAATGTAACCGGGTTTAAAATCACTATCCAAGAAGTAACCTAGAGTGATTTTCTTGATATAAATTGCATTCTGAACGCACTTGCTATTTTCAAAAGTGCTAAAAATATCCGTGACATAGCATGAGCTCATCAGATTCAAGTAATTGGTGGAGCAATTCACACTTTCCACACTTCAAAATAAGGATACAATTTATAATGTTACCTAAATTTAACCTTGTATCTCAATTTCAACAAATTTAGGGAGTGCACTAAATATTTGAAGATTTGTTTCTACTTACGAATTTCATATCAGATATTCGGATGTATAATCAAATGTACACTGTTAAAAATAATACTAAATTTAATGTACCCATCTCTATTAAAATTAATATATCAAGCACATGAAATCGCCATTAAGGGCGACTATAATAAATTTCGTATACATTTATGTTAATCACTTCCAAGAAAAATCATATAATTCCATTTCCAGTCAAAAAGTACAATTAAGCAAAGAAATAATAGACCTAACCTACGATTAACTGTATTCACCTTAAATTTTGACTATTTAGAGATAAATTGGGAAAAAGTTTTACTCGTACATTTCACTTTCATAATGAATAACAATTTAGTCGACAAATTCTAGATTATTAATTTAATTGCGAATATTTGACAAGATTTAAAGTAACTAAAGCACGTTGAGTTTTCACGCACATTGCTATACTGAGCTGTATATTAAATTTAATATACATGTAGGTTAAATTAACTACACCAATTTATGTTACATTTCAGTAGCGGTAGTGTATATTTGCTTCAAACACATGTATATTAAACCTCGTACAGATTTTTCTAACAGTGTATTATTACTTTATGTATTGTTACTTAAATGTATAATCATAAGACAACCTAAACAATGTAATTCGTTGTAAAATTAAGCGATTAAAACATTTTTAATACTTAAGTTTACTTCTTGTTTCAAAGTCAATCGCACAGGTAACGTCACAATCTTTTTTGTAACGTAACAGTCCAAACATTTTTGCATTTGAAAAAAAGAAAAAAAGAATTTTTTGTCTAATTGATATTTAATTCATCACTCTTATTAGAAGACTCGAAAATGATGTGCTGTATGTACATTTATTACTTCTAAATAACAAGGGATACGTAAGTTATTATAATTCAAAAAAATGTTGCATGAAAGGTATTCTTTTAGTGGCATGCTTATGAAATATCCAAAATATCGAAGTCTATGTGTTTCCGAAAATTTCATGTCAAAATATGCGATTGAATGTAACGTAACAGTCCACGTTTTTGGCCATATACTGAATATACTGAGACTATGCTATTTTCAATATTTTTGACCCGTGTTTGGGCATCGTGTACGTTACAACCAGAAGAGTAGAACAAAGCTGCGGTCGCCAAGGACGTGGGAGAGGTGTCAAAAATAGCCCAAAATGATAATGTAGTATACGTTCTCCCTCTAAGGATATTTTTTTATTACAATTGATCCTAATTCCTTGTTATATAAGCGGTTCAAAACACAGAAAAAATCTATATGTTAATGATAAAAAATGTCTTTATCCTTAATAATTCCCTTTTAAAAAAAGGGCCCAAAGACTATAATAGACACTCCTGGCGATGAGAATGCAACGGTAAATTCGCAAAAGCTGTGCGGTCAACATATGCCCTCTAAAGGAATGTATGCGTAAACCACGGAGGAATGTGCATAAGGCAAATATGTATGTGGAAACATGTGTGTAGGTGGCACGCGTGGCCCCCCGGCAATGACGAGTCATCCTCGCTAGAACACCTCGTACATTGGTGTGATGCATCCGTGTGCCTCGGATCAACGAATTAAGCGTGTGCGAGGATGGAATTTCGCCGAGTATATCGCACACACACAAGTTTACACGGGCAACGTTTATAGGCTTCTTTCGGCGTGTCGTCCTGTTGCGTCATGATTTCGCGTTTGTTTGCATGCTCCTGCGGTTGGGTGTTGGCAAATTTGCGCGGCTGCGGGGATATGTTTTCGTTTCCAATGATTTATGCCACGTAATCGGTTTCGTGGCCGCGGGACATGTCGTGCCGCACATTATTAATGACCTGTCGATAAATTTGACGAAGCCCTTCTTTCTCTTAAGATCATCTTTGAGCCATTAATGTCAAAAGGATTCATGTCAAACAATTCTATTCATTCATTTTCTCTCTAAGCTAATGTCTTGATTTCGAAATAGCTACTGCATACTGGATCTGATGATCTTTTTTCCAAATTTTGTTTGTACAGACATTGAGTTTGATATATAAAATGAGGGGATTTTCTAAAAAAAAATAGGCTGGGGATGAACACTCACTAAACACGTAAGGATGATTTTCGACATTTTAGACATACTTATCCCTGTTGTAAGGATTCTTAAGATTTTTATTTTGGCCCCCCCCCTCTCCTTCTCCCTTCTTAAATAACATTTCGTATTGTTTACTTAATATATCAATTATTTTCACCATAAATAAAATTTTAAAAGACTTCAAAAAATTGGAAAGATTTTCAGTAATTTAAAAGAATTTGACAGATTTCATGGAATTGTAATGTATTTCCAAGGTCTCAAAACTATGTCGAAAAATTACAAAAATGTTATGTAAATCCACAACATTTCCAAGCCTTTTAGGAATTTCATGAGATTTCAAGGGATCTAAAAATATCAGGGTAATAGGGGCATCGAAAAATTTCATAGGATTACGAGAGGTTTCATAGATTTGAAATTATTTCAAAGATTTTAAGACTTTAAAGAAATTATGTATTTTGAATCGGGTGGGGGGGCTCGCTTTTTATTGTAAATTCAAAGATATAGGCTTAAAATAAACACACAAGAAAAGATAATATAAAATAAAAATATAAAAATAAAGATATAAAATAAAAATAAGAAATTTGTTGTTAATGGTTCTTTTTTTTTGTCAAAAATTATACTACCTGGCTCAAAACTGAATCATTTTCTTCAAAATTCGACAATTCTGTCAACATTCATCCTTCTCGTTTAAAAATTCTTTTTATTCCGTGGAAAATTCAATTTTTTTTTAATTGGGGGTACAAATGTCTGATTGAAAACTGATCTGTTTTAGTTGCTTGACATTTTCTTCTCAAGTGAAAATCTATCTATATTGTTGAAAATTTAACTGTTTTATCGAAAATACCTGTTTTTGGCTGTGTTTCGGATTTGAATATTTCTTGAAAATTAGTCTTTTTGGTCTTTTTTTATTCTTTTTCTGGATCTACATTTTATATTTTTCCAATTCTGCACATTTGGAATTGAAATTTTCTTGACTTTCAATGTATATATATGTGTGTATTTATGGGTTTTCGAAGAATCTTAAACAGGGCGATTTTTAACGACTCTCGGATATGACGCAGTCGTAAGTCGACCCCTACATTATCTTGTATTTTCCTTAACAGTTCCGTGGAAAATTTGAAAGAGAGCGGTTTCTTATATACTCGGTTGGAGAAAAAGCAAAATAGAAAATTTTCAATTTGGTATAAATGCACATTCTTAAAATTGTGCTTCGATATGCAGTTACTGGGGAATCCGGAAACGTACTTAAAGATAAGTAATTCATAGCAATTCATTATAATTTCACGATAAAAGAAAGAAAACAAAGGAAATTTAAACCTACAAACTAAAAAT
>NC_046662.1:82954676-82967020 GCF_010883055.1 Belonocnema kinseyi | reverse complement strand
CGCTGCTGAAGGCTGGTGACCTTCTCAGCATGAAAACAAAAACACAAACCCAAGACGACTCTCTCGGTTCCAGTTCTACCTCCCCCCCTCTCCCAACCCTCCTTTATTAACTCAAATTTTTGGTGAGACTGACGTTAGAACTACAATCTCCACCATATGACGATTTGATACTTAACTTTGATATGATTTCGACTCAGAAAATAAACTTATTGCATAAAGGTGTTAGTTGGGCGTATAATCTAAACAATGAATAATACAAACTACAAAATAGCCTCGGAAAGGACTGGAACTTTTAATGACGAAAGGCATGCACATCGAAAATCTAAAGTTGATGTTTCAGGCGACGAATGGAGACTGGGTGTTTGGAATGCTAGGGGAGTAAATGATCTCAAGATAAAACAATTGCGTGAAACCATGGACGTGAAGAATCTAGATATTTTATGTGTGCCCGAAACAAAGAAAAAGGAATGCGAAACTAAAGACATAAAAAACGGCGTGTTGAAAGGCGGATTTGAAACATGGTGAGGAGTAGACTGTGAATCACATGGTAAACAAGGAGTAGGTGTAATTTTGAATGAAAGAGCAAAGCAGCATCTCGGAGACCATGGTTTCGTGTCTCCCAGGCTGCTGTGGGCTAGAATGAAAGTAGGAATCAGAAGACTATTTATTATAGCATGCTACGCGCCGGTTCATAGTGATCCTAGAGAAGTAAAAGACGCCTTCTGGGACACTTTAAATGACACAATAAACATCTGCGAACATGGGGAAAGAATAATTCTACTAGGACACATGAAAGGTTGGGTGGGCATCCAAAATCAGGATACAGAAAGAGTATCAGGTAATTTTGGGGATCCAAGAACAAACTATAACGGAGATAAACTAGTTGGTCTATGCTTAGAAAGGGGTCTGTTTATTACAAATACTTGGTTTAGACATAAAATAATCCACATGTACACCTGGTTTAAAGGAAATAGCCGCAGTATAATTGACTTTGTTGTTGCGGATGAAAGACTTAGAGAGTTAGTCAAAGATACAAGAGTCATGAGGGGTCCTGAATACAATACTGATCATTACCTTCTGATCTCAAAAATTAACTTAGGTCGGGGTTGGAGAAAAAAGAGACCCAAGAAAGCAAAACAAACGCGAATCAAAATTGAGAACCTACAGAAACCGGATGTGCGAATAGATTTCCAAAAGAAGATAATCGAAAGCATAGATAGGGCAACATGTGAGGACCGTATAAGAAACAAAGATTTCGAGAGCACCTGGACAATGTTACGGGATATCCTTGTTAGATGCACGATCGAAGTGTGTGGCACCGCAGTTGTAGGAAGAATTTCTGGTGATGCATGGTGGAATGATGAAATTCAGGCTGCCCAAAAAGCAAAAAGAGAAGCGTACAAGAGAACTTTGGACATCGCAGGTCTTAGCAATGAGGAAAGAAGTAGACGTAGAAATGATTATAGACGCGAAAATAGAATACTTAAACGATTAGATAAAGAAAGTAAAGATACAATTAGAGCAGAAGAAGAGATAAAAATACAAAAAGACTTTGAAGGAAGCAGGAAACTACTTTATAAAAAAATGAAAGGAAACAAAAGTACAGAAATTGTCAGCATGAGAAATAGTAGGGGGGAAATGGTATATGGTGCAGACGGAATACTAAAGGCTTTCAGAGACTAGTTTAGGAGACGATTCGGAGATGAAGCTATAGGATACCACAACTGCGATGTTGAACACGATGCGATGGAAAACTCAATTGAAAAAGTCTGTGTCACTGAGGTTAGGGACATAATTAAGAGCTTGAAAAACGGTAAGGCTGCCGGGGTAGACGGTATTAACGCTGAAATGCTTAAACACGGTGGCGCGTGCGTAACACATAGACTATGCGAATTGATAAATTTATGTTTCGAGTTGCGAGGCGTCCCAGACGATTGGAAAGAAGCTATTATCGTACCAATATACAAGAAGAAGGGAGATAAAAGCGAGTGCAATAATTACAGAGGTATTAGCTTATTAAGCACCGTAAGTAAAATATATTCAAAAATACTTATTCGTAGGGTAATAGGGCAAAGATTTGGGAAGTCCAAAGTGGGTTTATGCCAGGGAGGTCATGTACGGATCAAATATTTAGCTTCAGGCAAATAACAGAAAAAAGTTTGAGAGTAGAAAAAAAAGTTTTCTGTGCATTTGTTGACCTAGAAAAGACTTTTGACAAGGTAGATAGAAGTAAACTTTGGGAAGTCCTGAAAGAGTATGGAGTCAATGGATGGATCCTACAAGCTATAGAAACAATATATACAGGTAGCAAAGCACGTGTAAGAGTGAATGGGAAACTGAGTGACTGTTTCGATATTATTCAAGGAATTAGACAAGGATGCGTTATGTCTTCATGGTAATTTATATTATTTATGGACAAGTGTTTAAGAATGTCTCTCTTCGACGAAGAGGGTGTGGATCTCGAAACAGTAAGGGGTTAGTTAGTAAGGGGTTAGTAAGGGGTTGTTAAACAGTACGAGGGTTAGCGTTCGGAGATGATAAGGTTGTTATGGCAGAGTCTATCGAAGACCTACAAAGAATATTGAATAAACTAGATGCAGGCATGAAGAGCAAGGGTCTCAAAATTAACGCAAATAAAACAAAAACTATGGTGTTCGAAGGAAAGAGTGAGAAAGCACTATGCAATATTTTATTAAATGATGAGAGAATTCAACAAGTTGATAAGTTCGTATACCTTGGTAGCTTATTTACTAGGGACGGGAAGATAGATGAGGAATTAGATAGACGAATAAATGAAGATAAGAAGGTTATTGGTAGAGCAGGTCCACTTATCAGAAGTAAAAATATATCAAATAAAGCTAAAATGGCTATACATCATTCGATATTTGTACCGACTCTACTATACGGTAGCGAGACATGGACTTATCAAGAAAAAGGTAAGAGTGAAATTAACGCAATTGACATGAGATTCATGCGCATAATAAGCGGGAAAACCATAATGGACAAAGTAAGTAACGAGACAATTCTAAAAGAATGTGGTGCATAAGAGACGCTAGTAGACACATGGGAAAGAAATCGGTTAAGATGGTTCGGGCATGTTGAGAGAATGCCAAATGAACGACTAACGAAACAAGTGTATCAAGGTAAAGTGAATGGCAGCGTTCCCATAGGTAGACCGCGGAAAGAATGGTTAGAATGTGTGAATGAGACCCTAGTTAGAAGAGACATAAGAAGTCACAGAAACACGAGAGCCTGCATGATAAAATGCATGGACATAAAAGAAGCTAGAGATGTATGCCAGGACAGGAAAGTATGCCGGCAAATAGTTAATAAAAAGAGTGTCAGTAGAGTGAATGACGCCTGAAACAAAGACCTTGGCTATTAATGGACCCAAATGGGAAACCTTACATAACGACTTCGTGAGGTTCTTCGCTTGGGGTGATTGACAGAGAGATTGATCAGCAACCTGGGTCGGAGCAGTGTTGCGGAACGAACTTGTTATTTACTTAAATAGCACGAGAATTCTGGATCAATCTGAAAAATCTCTATCCCTTCCACACAATACTCCTTTCCCCTGCCGAGTGAGTCACGCCTACCCCGAAAGGGAAATGGCTTAATGGTGTAATAATAATAATGTAGGATCATTTCAAGTAAAATCTCAATTCTCTAAGGAATTTCACAAGATGTTGGAAAATTGCATTAAGTTCAATCATATTTCATTTTTACGAATTTTCAAGAGATATCGAAGGGTTTCGACCGAATTCTAGGGATTCCTAGTAATTTTAACAAATTGAGAACAAATTTCGCGAATTGAAAAGAATATTGACGGATTTTATTGGCCTCATAAAGATTTTAAAGACATTTTAAGAGTCAGACCGATTCCCACGGATTGTAAAAATTTGAATGGATTTTAAAGGAATTTCTAAGATTTCAAAAAAAGTCGTAACATTACGAAATATTTTTGGAACCTTAAAAAATTTAATCGATTTTTAAAGATTATAAGGGATATCGACAGATTTTAAAGGATTATAAGGGACTTCCATAGGATTTTGAGCGATTTTAAGAATTTAAAATGATTTTAATGTATCTTAAAAAATTTGAACGAATTTCTACCATTTTTAAAGGATTGCTAGAGATTTTCGGGAAGCTCAACCCTTTTAAAAGAATTTGACGAGATTATGTACAATATCGATATGCTATTTAGGGGATTTAGAATAATTGTCAAATGATTTATGATTTATGATCCTTATTAGGCGTATTTTATATAACATATTTTATGATAAAAAAAGGCATGGAAATAAAACAAATAATGATTTAATGTGTATAATAGTATACAAATTAATTTCAATAGCCAAAATAGGTTCTAAAATCTGGTGTCCTGATTCATAGATTGAATTCACGCAAACTTTGCCGTTTTCCCGTTGATGCTAAGGACGCAGCAGACAACAGCTTTTATTTGGTCGTATAATAAACTTTCGCCAAATAGCATGCAATCAATAACAGCTGAAAATTTGACATGCATCAAAATTGAACTTTAGTTTGTTATTTGTGATAATAAGATTTATTTTAAGGACCCTTTTGAAACGTCTCACCTACCCTACAATTCGGTGCATAAAAAATAAGATTTTTGACGTTTTTAATAGGCACATATCGAAATTTTAATCAGTCATTTTTAACATTTTAGGTGTGCACATAACAAGGGTGGTAGTTAGGTGTGTTCCCGAAATGTCCCACCCAGTCTATAGCTGGAGGCATAAAAAAAATGTTTAACTTTTTTAATTGGGAAATGATTCGGGGCTTTAGTTCAGTTTGGGTAGGTTCTGCAAGAAACACATCTTACCATCCTTTTGCACCATCTAGTACTCAAAACTATCAAAGAATCACGGTTCAATTTAAAAAATATGTAGTTTGAAATTTTGTTGGCATTTTTCGCTATTAAAAATATTCAAGTAGTCGGTTTATGTGTGATATTTTACAACTATACGATAAACTATTCATCCAAGAAAGATGTGAAAAAGGTACTTCCAGATTGTTTCTTAAGATCAGATTTCATTTATTGTTTTCAGACAAAAATAGTACAAAGATGAGCAGTAAACTTCCAGATAGAATTTTTTTCTCAATAATTTTTTATAAGATATATAGTATAATAGATTTAAAAAATGTAGTAACCTGCTCATGCATAGTTTTCCCTAATATATTATTTCTAAACTAATTCGCTTAATGACAGTTCATTAAATTCAGATTATTTTTACAAACCTTTCTTTGAAAACATTCTCTATTTCTTCACATAATGGCATTGATATAAATTAGTCATTCCTAATATTTAAATTTATTTGTTTACAAAAAGGGACAATTTTTCAAATTTGTTTCCAAGAAACTTTCTTATGATAACTTCGTGGACTTTAATATCGAAACAAAGAAAGCACACAAAATTTTAGTTATAAAAGTCTACAAAATTCATTCACGAGTATGCTTCTCTTTTTCAATATATTTTCTTGTAAATTTTCTTTTATGCAACGGGTTTTCCATTTTTTTTACATAAAAAATGACCATTTGCGTGAACTAGCGAAAAATTTGAAATTGAATATAGCGGGAAGCTTGATCGCTACTTGCTAACATTTTAGTTTTCCAGTTTCAACAAAATACGTGACAAATATGTACAGAATAAAATAAAATAAATTGGAATTATTGTGTAACTCCGGTCCAACAATAAATTTGGATGGAGAGTATTTATTGAAGGTAGGTTTATTAAATTTTCTAAAACTCACAAATTTTTTGCCTTAGAATTAAAATTTTAGATACTTTTTTACAAATCCTTGTAAATTTTCACACAGCATTACGAACATCAAACTAACGTCTTTCACCTTATTAACAGAATGTAATTTATGCGACACATGATGAAATATTAATATTTGTATAAATACATACATATTTCCTGAAACAGTCGTAATTCAAAATCTAATGCGAAAACGCTGTCGGTTTTGAATCACGCTGACAATGAATCATCATCATCATTATATCATTTACAACCGCAAAGTTCTTGACTAATGCAGTGGTCCTGTTACATGTAGTGTTATGCTGGTGAGCGACACTTCGTTCCAGTCATTAATCAGCATCGGTATCATCGACCCGGTTCAGTTGACGAAGATAGTAAAATCCACTGGAAATTTCAATCTGTAACCCATTCCTATAAATTGAAATTTTCAAGTCATGAGTTTATGCATACCAAGTAGGAAATGTTCTATTAGACCAATATTGGGAGCAGAATTACATAGAAAAGTACAATCGTCAATAAAACAAAGATGACGTTTCTTTGTTAACTATAAAAGAGTGTCCGAAAAGGTCTCCCAAGATTATTTACTGAATACCTATTGTAGTATTTTCTTTTTCATCCAATTTAAAATGCCAAACTGATTCTTTTGCAGTTTAATAGAAGTTAAAAGGGAAAGGGAGTTCAGACCACAGTGCAACGGTTCTGGTAAAAGGGGCAATTTTGCGGATTTGCTTTTTTTTCTCTGAAAACCTTATGTCTTAGTAGCCTCATTTTAAAAGTGATTTTCAAATATAAAAATTTAATATTTTAATTGTTGATAGTTGTCATTAAAAACGTTCTGAACAAACAACCATGTTAGGCATTTTGTTTCTCTACAATATTTTGCATTTGATCATTTATAATAGAAATTTTTATAAAACTATGTTTAATAATTTTAACAAAGGAGTCCACAATAAATACTAATTTTATGTCATTTTCTTGTTGCTAAGTGTTATAAATTTCTAAATTGAAACTTTTTCAGGAGAGGTATTAAGTTTGATCTCTCAATCGTGTCAAAACCAACTTGTAGTAATTATAATAGTTATAAATAATTTGATCAATAGATATTTATCAGATCTTGTTTGTGCTTGCGCAGAAGAAAATATTCTGTTCAAAATACTTATGTTATTAATGAAAATCATGACTTTCATACAATTGAAGGGCTGGATCGGAGAATGGGATGTACGCGTGGCCGCTTGAAAATGCCCCTGAACGTTATGCAATCTCCCGACAACCCTCTCTTATCCCGTTTGCACGTGTTTACATTTAAAAAAAGATACAAATCGTTGTTTCTCAGAGAATTTCCAGTGAGAAAGTTGTTCCATAGGGATTAACGAATAAATCTACGCAAGCAGCATATTATTTCGTTTTGTATATCACAAGACATTACGTGTGTAAAATTTTCAACATTTTTCATACACAATCTTTGCAGTAACGACGAATTTGATTCAAGGGTATTTGTTCACGGCTTTCGCACGGCGACTGTTTCCTCAGTGCGCATCATTTCGTTTTACTAAACTCGTAATATCTTGTGATATACAAAACGAAATAAAACGCTGCTTGCGTAGATTTATTCATTAATCCCTACGGAACAACTTTCTCACCGGAAGTTCTTTGAGAAAAACAATTTGTATCTTTTTTTTAATGTAAACACGTGTGAACGGGATAAGCGAGGGTTTTCGAGAGATTCCAGAACGTTCAGGGGCACTTTCAAGCGGCCACGCGCACATCCCATTCTTCGATCCAGCCCTTCAATTAAGCTCGTATTTTTTAATTGCAAGTTAAATTGTTAGTCAACATTTAAACTATTTATCTTCGATGACATTTATTGATTAAGTTTCCAAAATTTATTCTGCTAATTGTGAGAACTGAAAGAAGAAAACTGTCTTTCATTATACGAGGGTTGAATTCGTAAATTATCACGTTAAACAACTATAAAATTTTTTTAAATGTTGCTTTTTGATAATGTATATATTACAAAATTTGTAAACTTAGCTTTATAATACCCGATACAACTTTCTATCATAAATTATCAAATGTGAAAAGTCAGAGAGAGAACATTTTTTATGAGTTTGTGTATAAATTTGTTATAACAATCGTAAATATTTTTGCACATCATTTATCACTTTAGAAATCAAATTGCTGTATGGAAATACTATTGTAGAAAACAATTTTTTAGCCATGAAAAGCCCAAAGTAGGTGTTTTTTAAAATTTAATTTATTATTTACAATTGAAGCATTCAACTTTTGTAATCGAAAATCACTTTTTGAATGGTGCTACCAAGATTTAACGAAGAATTAAAAATCTGTGAGGAAAATAGATGAATTCAATATCTGTCTTTCAAACTATCGATAACAATGATAATTTCTGTGATAATAATAATTATACATTATTTATTATATATATTGTATTATATTATATTATTATATATTTAATTATTAATTAATTAAGCCTCGGTGGTTAAGTTGGTTAGACGCTCGGACTCCGTTTTAGCCGTCAGGAGTTCGATCCCTGATCCGGTACCTGTGGAAATTTTTGTATGTACCCTTACCGAGGTTCTGGTGGTTCGGAACCCAATTTAAGCTGTAGGTCTCCCCGTCGTGTACGTGACTGCAACCCCGTCCGTCAATGATGGGGTAAAAATCAGGCTTTGTCCAATATGTCGGGGCACAATGCTTCTCATCATATCACTTGATTGCATTATAAAATGCGTCCGTGACTGATGATATACCAGGACAAATGCATGCAAAAAATATTCCAAAAATATGAAAATCCAACTCTAACCAAAAATGCCTTCGACATGTTGGACAGTGACGAAATTTTAAATAATAAGTGTGATTTACCGCGGTTCTACTGAGAGTCAGTGTTATTTTTAGATGGCATGTTTGTTTTGCCTTCTCTGCTCATATCTTTAGCAAATAGTAATTCTTGGAATAATTAGAAAAAAGGAACTTTCTAATTCCCCACGATTTTTCATATGTTCCCACGACCCTTCCTATTTTCTCATGTTATTTCATATTTTCCAACCCCTTTTACGGTTTTCTTACGCTTTTCATATTTCCCCACATTTTTTTCATACAATTCCACGCTCTTTCCTGTTTTCCCATGCTATTTCATATTTTACCAAGCACCTTCGTTTTTTCACGCTATTTTATATTTTGCCGTGCCATTTCATATTCTTCAACGACCCTTTCTGTTTCCCTATGCTTTCTATGTATATATTTCCACACTATTTTATATTGTCACGCGCCCTTTCTTTTTTCCATGCTATTTCACATATTGCCACGCTATTTCATATTTTCCCCCACCCCTTGCATTTTTCTAGGCTATTTGATATCTTTCCATGCTTTATTCATATTTTAACTTAAGCGCGGGCGCGGACAAAGTAGAGAAAGCAGGGGAAAAAAGGAAGGGACCTGGGAAAAGCTAAAATAGTGTGGGCAAATAGTAAAAGGTGTAAGAATACATGAAAAAAGCGTACAGAAATACAAAATAGCAAAGGAAAATAGGAAGGACGTAGGAAAATATGAAATATGATAGGAAGAAGGAAGGGGCGTGGGGAGGTATAAAATAGCGTTGGAAAATATCAAAAAAGCGTTGAAAAGTATGAAATAGCATGGGAAGGATGAAAATGCGTAGGTAAATGTTAAACAGTGTGGAAAAATATATAGAAATCGTAGAGAAACTGGAAATTTTTTGTGGAAAAATATTAAATATCATGGGAAAAGATGAAAAAGCATGAAAAAACGAAGAGGTGTGACAAAATATGAAACAGCGTCTGAAAATAGGAAGGGGTACGGGATTGTATGAAAAAATCATGGGAAAATATAAAACAGCGCAAGAAAAGAAAAAGGGGCGTGATAAAATATGAAATAACGTGGGAAAATAGGAAGGGGCATGGGATTGTATTAAAAAACTTTGGAAAATATAAAATAGCGTAAGAAAAAGAAAGAGGCGTGGAAAATATGAAAAAAGCGTGGGGAAATATAAGGTTTCTTTTTTCTAATTTTCTTATATCACCTTAATGTTAAAATAGATTAGAATCGCTATTTGTTAAAAATGTGAGCAGAGAAAGCATAAAAAACATGCAATTAAATTGACATATTTCTTAATGATCGTCATATAGTGGAATATATTGATAAATTTTAATGTGTCGACAAATGCCTAGAATCATCGCTTTGATGTATTTTATACATCATATACATATACTATTTTTGAGCAAGTTTGGTAATGGGGTCGATTTAGAACAAGGTCAAATGATAAAGTATCTGCTAAGCTGCTCGAAATCCCATGTAGGATGCTAACATAAACGACTCCTTAAGCTGAATTCGCTCAATTTTTTTTTTAGATATCGTTGTGAAACATTAAGGGTTTGTCACCTGACTTCTAAACTGCCTTAAAAAACTCTGGGTGTGGTGCAGCTTTTACTTTCCGAGATAAAGGGTGTACCATATATGGTACGCGGGTTTTAAGCTCAAAGAATGGCAGCAAACGTGATTTTCGTTTTACGTGTGAAGCGTACCATATATGGTACTGTGGACGGATTCGGGTTAATGAGGGACTCATTCGGAAAATTGTTTCAAGGGTTTTTGAGTCACATTCAAAGGAACAATCACCGAAAAAAGATATTCTAATATTAAGAGTGTCATATTCTTACAGGCATGCTCTTAGTAATAATCTTAATGAAGTAAGCGAAATTCTTTCTTTGAGAGTATCTTCTTATCAAAGTAAGAACATATTCTCAAAATGAGAACATGAGTGAGGAAAGAAGAAATGCACAAAGGAAAATGCACCTTGCTCTGTTCAATCATTTCTTTTAATGTTTCGTGCCACGTGCTTTTCGACCAGTTTCCATTTTCGATTGTTTTACACATGAAGTAGTATAAAAACCAATTCTTAGGGTAAATCGCGTGCATATATCTATCCCCTTCTCTTTACAAAAAATATTAGAGTGAGAAAGGTCTGACGTCACATTCCAAAAAAGAAGTAAGGTAGTGAGGTTAAATACCAGCGTGCAATTTCCAATGTTATGAAGTTAAAATAACTACAGTTTTACAAGTTGTGTTTTGTGTATAAAGTAAAATTGAAATGTAATAATATTAATACTAATTTATGTTTTATTATTTACTGAAAAATATTTTTGAAATAAAAATATTGTAATCTTACTATATTCTAAGATTAACTATACGATAGTAATACGATAGTAATACGATAGTAATACGATAGTTGCGATAGTAATCCTGCTCAGTACGAGAGGAACCGCAGGTTCGGACATTTGGTTCACGCACTCGGTCGAGCGGCCGGTGGTGCGAAGCTACCATCCGTGTTTTCTTAAACTTAGTGGAAAATTAAATTCTTAAAATTAGACAAGAATATATATTCTTAAGGTACAAGGGCCTCCTTTATACATTAAGAAAATATTCGGGGCGCCTAGTTAAGTTGTAAATATTCTTTAACTTAATGAGAAATTCCTTAAATTAAAATCTCGTTTTTTCAGTGATCTTACTGTTTTCAAGTATTTATTTTGATATCCTCAAAAAACAATTTGTAATAGTATTAGAATTAACCGCAAACGAACAGGATGTCAACGAAGCAAGAAACTTATTATTCGTCAATTCTTTATCAAGAAAAAAGTTAGTAATACTTTTAAATATCTTTTTTATTACCTTTACTCGAAGCACAAAATATTGAAGCAAACTATAAAATCATAGAATCTAACGTTTGAGACATAAAAATAACACTATTTCTGATAACTTAAACTGAGCGCAATATGTACTTCATGGGCCAGTGTGCATATCGGGAAGTCAACAACAATGAAAATATCAAAATAATGAGTTTTTTACTCCATCCATTTTTTAAATCGATATACCTCAAATTGCTTGAAAATATATTTGCGATATTATGTTATTCTACTACAAAAATATGTTTTCTTTAAACACAAAAATATTGAAAAATCAAATCCATATAAAACTAAAATACAATTCAACAAAGTAATTTTTGTTTTTGAAACAGCTTGTGAACTGTACATTGATCAGCATAAAACAAATCATGTTTTTATTAATGCTTTAGAGGTGATTCTTTATGGCATATCTTATTTAAAATGTTAAAATATAATGCTACTAAGGCTAGCAGTGCGAAAAATATCTTAATACTAACCCAAAATAGTCATTATCATGTACAACAATTTCGGTAATACTATAGTCCTAGATACAACTATATTTTTTAAAAACATAGCTTTTATTATACTACGTCTGATTTTCACGTCTTCAATATAAATTTTAAAGTTAGGATCTCCTTTTTTAAATGTCAGGAGGTGCATCAGTAAGAGCTGCAACAAGGTATAACTTTGGGAATTTCTTTATCATCATCATTACCAGGACGATAACAAACATCATTTAGATTTGTTTCGTAGCTTCTGTTCTATTTTCTTTAGATTGGTTAGGAGATATACAAAAATGTAATCTGAAGAGGCTCCACGTCGTGGAGCGAAAGCTAGTTTTTTAAATAAACTTAAATATCAGTAGATCGAAA
>NC_046662.1:82951973-82954576 GCF_010883055.1 Belonocnema kinseyi | reverse complement strand
TTTATTCCTCAATATTTATGTTGTCCCCTTCAAAGTAATCCCCCTCAGAAATAATACACTTGTGCCAACGCTTTTTCCAATCATCGAAGCACTTCTGATAATTATTTTGTGGTATAGCCTTGAGTTTTTTCAGCGATGCAGTTTTTATCTCCTCAATCGTTGAAAATCGATGGCCTTTAATGGGTCTCTTCAATTTTGGGAAAAGTAAAAAGTCACTCGGGGCCAAATCCGGTAAATATGGAGGCTGAGACATGACTGTGGTGCTATTTTTGGCCAGAAAATCTTTCACAAGCAACGATGAATTAGCAGGTGCATTATCGTGATGCAAAAGCCACGAATTGTTTTTCCAAAATTCCGGACGTTTTTTGCGTACCGCCTCTCGCAAACGGCGCATAACTTGAAGGTAATACTCCTTATTGACCGTACGACCTTGTGGTAAGAATTCCTGATGCACTACGCCACGGTAATCAAAGAAGACAGTGAGCAAAACCTTCACATATGACCGACCAAACTTGACGTGCTTTTTTCGGTCTTGGAGACTCAAGATGCTTCCACTGAGACGATTGGGCTTTAGTTTCGACGTCATAACCATATGCCCACGATTCATCCCCAGTTATAACCCTTTTGAGAAAATCAGGATCATTGTTGACTTCATTCAACATCTCCTGAGCGATGGTCATGCGATGTATCTTTTGATCAAAATTAAGCAGTTTTGGAACAAATTTCGCTGACACAAGTCTCATGCCCAAAACGTCCGAAAAGATAGTATGGCATGAGCCAACCGATATGCCAACATCTTCAGCAACTTCTCTGATGGTAATTCGACGATTTTTCAACACCATTTCTTCTACTGCTTGAACATTTTCATCTTTTGTTGACGTGCTGGGACGTCCAGGGCGAGGTTCGTCTTCGACATCCTCTCGGCATTCTTGGAACAGCTTGTACCACTTATACACATTTTTCTTACTCATAATAGATTCACCGTATGCAACTGTCAAGATTTCCAGAGTTTTAGAGCACTGGATTCCATTTTTCACACAAAATTTAATGCCAACTCTTTGCTCCATTTTTTTCGAAGGAAGAAAATCGCCGAGCACAGCAAACCCTTCTAACCTTTTACGCCTCTGCCAAAAAAATAACACGAGCTATATAGTCAAAACTGTGAACATATGATCGTGACGAGAGTACCAATACAACAAAACAAAAATTTAATACTTAAATGTACGTAGCCCGCGAAAATTGAAAAGTCACCTTAATTTTTAGAACATACCTCGTATATATAGAATTATAAGGTTGTTATAAGGACAACCGCAGGGTTTCGCAGGGAACCGGTGCTAATCTGAAAAACTGCACACGATCCCAGCGAAATAGCGGTAAAATTTCAGCCATAACCACTTCTCACGACCGTGAGATAGGTGGTTACAGTCTGTGACGGAATCAATACGACGATCCGGCAAAAGTCTCGTGAGCTCTGAGGACACGGAAAGGCCCAATGAAGACCGCATTCTGTATTTTTCCCGCAAGCGTTTGAGCCTATTTTTGACACGCAAAGATGCTTTTCAGGCTATAAGTAAGTGTGCAGAAAACTCGACAACGAACATGGTTCGCTTCTCGAAGTCAAGAAGAACTACGTCAAGCCTCAAGTGTGCAACAGAAAAAATTGTCGATAATGTAAAATATATAAACATAATACTTTTACCATAAAGTATATGCTACACTTTCCATTCTCGACAATTGACTATATTTCCCTAGGATAAGACATGGATTAGAGATGGTAAAAGATTAGTCCCGCATTGTGCCTTTGGATGTAGGTCATTTCCGTATGAGTTGGACCAATATATAGTATGTGTGCTAGATGCTCGGAGAGTGCAAGGCACGCCCTGCAGCTATCATCGCAAATGTCTTAACTTAAAATTTGGCGACGGTATGCTAAGGTGGAAATTACACTGTTTTGAAATGCCAAAATAAATCTCCTCGTGACAGACTTTAATCCGGGTGATGTAAGGAAAGCGTAAGTTAGCTCACACTACATTGACTGATTTTTCAAATTTCTGTGGAAGATGCCGTGCATCCTTTTATCAAGGAGCTGTTTACGGAAGTTTTCTCCTGTACTTTCTTAATCCGGGATTTCAGGAGTGAGTACTCGAGATAGATAAGATTTGATGCATTTTGCTCAACCCTAATAATGAAGTTAAGTTCGAGCGCATCAGCAGCCTCCTCCGCTACTTTGTACAGAAACGCTCGTTTGCCAACTTCTTTATGTATCATAACCAGTTTGAAAAGAGGTTCTCGTCCATCTGCGACTGGGTATGCTGTACCTGTAATAATCCTGTTGTAAAGTAATTACAAATTTAGCATTCTGCGACCACCATGACGGCGTGAGATGTAGAGTCGCGGAACAAAGGACTTAAGATGCATTCTTTTGCTCATGTGTATAACCTTTCGTGTCCTGATATCAAAGGACCTGAGCTCATTCTTCGTCCATGAAACAACTCCAAATGAATAGAGTACTACCGGGACGGCAAGCATGTTCGTTGCTAATACTTTATTCCTCGCCGACAGTTCGGAAGACCAAATTTGCCGGACGAGACCTTTGTATCTGC
>NC_046662.1:82950673-82951873 GCF_010883055.1 Belonocnema kinseyi | reverse complement strand
TGACAAAGCCACCGAACGCGTCCTCGGGTTGCGGATAGAGGGTCTCTGTACCAAGGATTTCTGCTGAATATGGTTACAAAAATAATTAGGTAGTCGCGGACAATTGTCCAGGGGTGGTCCCGAAGGAATTAACCCCCAAGCGGAGGTGTGAAAACCGTGCCGAAAGCCGAATGGCACCTGGTTGAGGTGTCTAGAACGGTGACTCTGGGATACCAGGCGACCTCTCAGAGTAAGCAGCCTTATCCTTGCATGCGGGGCTCTACAAAGATGGACGAACCCCTTTCCCTAGCTTCTCGTGGGAACAACAATGACAACACCAAACATAGTTGTAGTAAGTGCGGTTCAAAACAACAGAATGCGTAGGGCTCCCGACAATGGGACGGCCAACAATGCCGACCAATCTAGAGCTGGGGGAGCCAATGAAAATGGATTCAATGCGATGGATCGGCGGGATCTCGTGACCTTTGGGTGGACGGAGCGACTGAATCACGACTTGCTAGACTGCTACGATGCGAGTGTGGCCCGTGAACGGGGTTACATGGCACGGCTGCATGCTCTGTGGTGCGAAAAACACCCGGAGGTATCGCACTTTTCGCAGCAACGTCTGCGAAACCATGCTGAACTACTCCGTAGAAGGGGCTATGTAAGCGGAACGCGTACTCTACCACAGCTAGAACAAGCCGGCAACAAAAAAAAAGAGGCGACACTAAGACCAACAGCGGGCAGGCATCCAATAGATGAAGAGCGATGCTATACGACCCGGAGAAACATCAACACCAAGGTTTCTCTCAAGCCTACAGATCTGGCTGAAATGGATGATGAGCTTCGTGGACATTTTTCCGGTGAATCCGACCTCTGGACTATCAATTATTGTGTGTATAATGCAGCGAGAGCTTCGGCCGATGCGAACCGTAAAACAAAACCAACGGCTGATCATAAGACCAAAAGACGAATGCACCAACTTGCCATAAAGATAGGCTGGGCAAGACAGTACGCGACCCGCATTCAATGTGTGATTGACTACATCACATCTGGCAGAAATTTTACCGCCAAGGTTCGAAAGTTCGCGTGCGAACTCCGGACGCGTTATCACACACTCAAGTCAAAGCTGCTGACCATCAGGCAGCATATTGTTGAGAGAATACGGATACTATCTGACGCTAAGAGAAGTCTAGAGTGGAGGGAGAGATGGGTCAGAGA
>NC_046662.1:82941757-82950573 GCF_010883055.1 Belonocnema kinseyi | reverse complement strand
ACTTGACTTCAGTATTAGGGGTGAGCAAAATGCATCAAATCTAATCTATCTCGAGTACTCACTCCTGAAAGCCCGGATTAAGAAAGCGCAAGAGAAAAACTTCCGTTAACAGCTCCTAGATAAGAGGATGCACGGTATCTTCCACAGAAATGTGAAGGATCAGTCAATGTCTTGTGAGCTAACGTTTGCTTTCTTAAATCGCCCGGATTGAAGTTTGGTACAGAGGGTTTCATTTTTGCATGCCAAGACGGTGTCATTTCCACCTTAACATACCGTCGCCACATTTTGAGCCAAGACATTCCCGATGATAGCTGCAGGGCGTGTCATGCACACCCCGCGCATTTAGCTCACATACTATCTAGTTGTCCAACACACGCGGGAACGACCTGCATTCAAAGGCACAATGGCACTAAGAGTACTTTATTACCATCTCTGTCACTCCTACGGCATTCATCTTAATATCGCTCCTCTAAATGCTCCGAGGGAAATTGAGTCAATTGTCGAGAATGGGAAGTGCCATATATACTGGAACTTTATATTCTCGACAATTATTTCTGTTGCTCACTCGAGGCCTGACATGGTTCTTCTTGACTTCGAGAAGCGAACCATGTTCGTTATCGAATTTTCGGCACCAGCTGACAAAAACATCATAGCCAAGGAGAATGAAAAGAAAGAGAGGTATCGAGACCTTATAAGGGAGTTGCAACGATTGTACCCGGAATATTCTGTTAAATTGATCGTCCTTATCATCGGCGCTCTTGGAGGTGCCAAGCTTTCACTTGCTAATAGCCTAGAAAGTATCCCTGCGTGTCAACAATATGCTAGAACACTTGCAGGAAAAATGCAGAAGGCGGTTGTCCTTGGGTCGCTCCGTGTTCTTAGGGTCCACGAGGTTTTTGCAGGATCGTCGTATTGATTCCTTTACAGACTGTAACCACCTATCTCACGGTTGTGAGACGTGGTTGTGACTGAAATTTTGCCGCGATTTCGCTGGAAGCGGGTGCAATTTTTCAGATTGGCACCCGCTCCCGGCGAAGTCCTGCGGTTGTCCTTGTGACAAATTTATATATATATATATATATATATATAATGCAGTCTATAGCAAACAATCATTAACCCTCGGGCACTGGCACCTACTAGGCGAAGTAGATCGCCGGCAGAAAGGAGTACGGGGACATATTACGATAGTTGCTTGAAAGATACCTGAGCGCTTTCTAGCGGTGCTTTGGCCCACTAGAGAATAATCATAATTTCGATCAAAAAGCGGCATGGAGTGTGGCCCCGCCAGTGCCCGAGGGTTAATTGAAATTGCTAATGTATAGTAGGTACTATGCAAAAATAATTCATCAAACTAATTGTTTAGATAATATGAATGTGTTAATTAAATAAAAATTAATTATATTTACTATATTTGTGTTTAATTTAATTTTAGCTTTTCAAAACAGAAAATCATTTTAGTCGATTTGAGAAAATTGACAATGTAAATCTAATTTGCAGCAACATTTATTAGGTTACAAAATGAAATAAATGTACTTTTCAGCTTACTCTTAACATCAGAAATATTTAAATATCTATCTTTCCGAACAATTATCATAGCAAATATAGTACGTATTATTATTACTAATAGAACAAATTTCAAGAAAAATCTGCAAATGCGTTATTGGTCAATGTTTGACAGGACACGTCGATTTTATTTGATACGTAAAGAACGAAATTAAATATAAAAAAAATAAGTTTAGGGTAAAACTATGGTCAATATTTATAATTGTTTGATAGGCTGCGTAATTTTTTTAACAGTGCAAAATTACATTTTTGGGAAAATAACGCAAAGCAGGAAAAAATTAAGGAACAAAAGTTATACACTTAAAAAAGATGTACAAATTTTTTATTAATCAATTTTTGATGAAAGTAGGAAGATGTAAATCTTCCTAGGAACTCGACCTTGTATGACTGGTAGAGGCTTGCGTAGAAAGAAAGGAATGGAAGAGAATATAGGAAAGGCAAGGCCATCGGGGAAATTATAACAGGGGCTAGGGATGGATTGAAGGGAGAAGTTTATGATGGGAGAAAGGGGGAGGGATGCAAAGAAGGACATTAAATATGGGTGGGATGATGTGAAAGTTTTTGACAGTATACGATAGGAATGAGGTGGAAAGGATTGAGGAAAGGATAGATGACTTTCTAGGCGAGAAGGAGAAGGGTATGGTAGTACGGAGGATAGAGGCTGGACGGTAGCGAATGGTATGCTAAAATGTGACAAATTATGGTGGGAGGCAATGGAGGAGAGGGCAATGAAGAAAGGCCTGAAATAGAGGTTAAGGACGGCATATGAAGAGACAATAGGTTCAGAGGAGAAAAGGGAATTTCGGAGGGTTTTTGGATGTATAGGGGGTTGAGGCAAGGGTGTCTGCTTAGCCCGATGCTTTCTGCTGTTTTAATCGCGGATATAGTGTAGAAAGTAAGCTAGTGACTGGAGTGATAGAGGGGGTTAGGATTTAGTCACTTGCTTACGCAGATGGCATTGTACTGCTAGCAAAGAGCGAGGAGGCCTTGAAGGAGATGATGAAGAGTTTGAGAAGATACCTGGATATAAATAGGTTAGAGCTGAATGCGAAGAAATCCAAAGTTGTTGGGTTGATGAAAGGAGGTGGAAGGAAATGGCGATTACAAGAGGCGAAAGTGTTTTTGTACCTGGGCTCCCTGTTTCGGAGGAATAAGAGACTGGATGGTCATACAAAAGAAAGAGAGAGTGAGAAGGGCAAATGTGGTGATGACGAAGATGTGGGGACTGAGACAGAAGTTTTTCGAAGATGATTTTGGAAGGAAAATGAAATTGTTCGAGTCGCTAGTGCTGATTTTTTTTATTTTGTGGAGTAGAGGTGTGGGGATGGATGGAAAATAAGGAGGTAGGTAGAATACAGGAGAAGTATGTAAAGTTTCCACGGGGATTGGCAAGGAATATGCCTAATTATATTGTCAGGAGGGAGACGGAAAAAATGAGTTTACGGATCATAACAGGGAGTACAGCGTGTAGATGTGTAGAGACATTTTTGTATAAGGGAGGAAGCACGCTGGTTAAGGAGTGTGTTGTTGGTATTCTAGAATGAATACCGATAGTAGCTGTTGCACGAGTTTTTTCATGTTTGTATAAAACGGAGTAGTTTTCACACATAGTTTTTGATAAATTTACTCGCAGTTTCTAGCAGAGCCGTAAAATTGCCGTAAAATATTGTTTAGTTGTTTTTTGATATTTTCGATTTTTCAAGCAGTAAAATTGAGTTTTTGAAAAAAAAACTTTAAGAGCCATGAATGTTTGTATTGCTCCAAAAAGACGTAAAAATCGAAAAAAGCCGTGAATTATTCAGCAATAAAAACTCAAAATTACTATCGAAGGGTGGCTACCTTGACGGACATGTGTGTGTAAAATAATGGTTGTTTTTATATGTCTTTTCTAAAATTCTCTTTCGGCCTATAAATCGGGCAAACAAATGAAATTCTTGACATCAGATTAACAAAGATACGGACTATAATATTTGTCTCCTAAAATGATTTATGCAAAAAATAAGAAATTAGGAAAATAATTTTTCTAATGTTGTTCAAATGAACGTTTAAAATATCAGGTCAATTACAAAAATAGAATAAAAATTTATTAATTAAGAATTAAAAATATTTTATTTTACTGTAGAACGAGTAATGCTTTGAGATGGTCGGTACTAGGCTTTATTTTTCAACTTGTATATAAGATAAAACTGTTAATTGATTGCGTATTTAATGTTTGAATTTATATTGTTTTTTTCAAGGTCAAGCAAATATTAAGTAAGGATTGATGTTTTTAGGTTTGTAAAAGTTTGAGCGCGCCTAGGGCACACAACTTTTGGTTCACACTTTTCGCACTCGATAATATATTTATCTCGGGCATTGACTTTTTAAAACTAAAGGTCAAAGAATTTTTTTATCAAAGTTCGCCCCTGAAAATGTAAATCATTTCTTTACATGTATATTATTCTAATTCGTAATATGCATGGGTATTAAAATAGACGTATTTTCATTGTCTCGTTTTCATAATTAAATGCATTTGTAGATCGATTTTGGGTGAAGAACTTTCGTCTTCTAACACTTTTCGTACCTTTTCTGATTAAAAAAAATATATATTTGTTATTGTTAAAGTTATTTTCTACAATAGATAAACGATTATTTTTCGGCACGCTGGCCTCAAAAAATCATATTGCTTACACTTCCATTTTTTCTAGAGTTTTTTTCGAAACGAACCCTTTAAAACTATAATCTATCCACAACTTATCTAAAAGACCAATCGCTCCCATCGCCGTGCCTTCCTCGCTTTGCCTCGCCTCCCACGCGTGTCCTTATTTTCTCGCTTTGTGTCACATTGCCTAACTCATATCTACTTATTTACCTATACCTATTTCCTCTTTTATTTGCGATCCTTCCATCCATAATGCCAACACTCTCATGTATCTCTCATATATCAATATCTTCATGCTTATCTCTCTTCTTTCCACATCTACGCACCCTTCCAATTAGTGTTCCACTCTTTGACCCTTCTTCCCGCATAATCCACACATCCTCTTCTCCCTAGAAAACCAGTACCTATCAAAATGCTCAATGCACACATCTAAACGTCGCTTGATTTCCTTTCTCTCCTTTCTCCGACAAATATTGCACTTTCTCCCTTAACATAATCCACCCATAGTTCCTGCTAAAGTTTGACTCTCTTATTCTCTCCTCCACCTCTGCCTTCTCCCACTCCATACCGTTTTTCCTAAACATCTCATATACCCTCTTTCCTTCCTCGTGCATCCTTCGCAATCCATACATCTGCTCTATCTACTACTCCGTCTCCATCTACTCCATCTACTCCATTTTATACAAAAATGGAAAAACTCGTGCAATAGCTACTCCATAGTTTGCGAATATTTTAGGACTTTTCGGAACACTAGAAATAAGTTTTCAAAAAGCATCCCCTATGCGTATAATTAAACCTATCTTATTAAATTAATTTTAAAATGGGAAAGAAATAACCCCTCATTTTACGGTTATGATACGTTTCTTCAAAAAACCTCAAATAAATTCAAACAAAAAAAACCCGTATATAAAAAAACTACACCGTCTTATAAAACCCCTATTGATGAAAGCTACAGGTCCATTCTAATAGTACCTCCACGATCAAATTTGAATGATTTATTTATGTTATAATTTTGGAATATTTTTGGTCATATTTGGGTCCTTTCATTTTCCTCAAAAAAGCCGAATTTTTGGCGGAGATCGTCAGCCAGTACTTCCACTACAGCCAATTTGAGATGCTACAGCAATCAGCCAGGACAGAATTTGGGGTATATTGGGCTTTTAAAAACTCTCAAAATTAAAAAAGGCAAGTATCTTCTTAAAACTACCTCTAAAAATTAAGTATGCACTCGGCCTAAGTATAAGCATTTTAGAATTTTGTGCTATTTTTAGTATCTCCAAAGCATCCAAAAATATTTTACAAAATATTTCCACCTACTACTAACAATATATCGGAAGTTTGAGCAATTTTTTAGCTCCTAGTAAATAAAAAACTTATTATTATTATCACAACATTAAGTTATATACCTTTGGGGGCAATCGAGACTTAATTGTTGAGGAACGGACGGAACACTGCTAATGTGTTTTATTTTCAGGCGTCATTTACTTCACTGACAGTCTTCCTCATGCATTCCTCCTCAACTATTTGTTGTTACACTTTTTTGCCCTGGCATACCACTTTAGCTTACTTCACGTCCGTGCATTTTCTCATGCAATCTCTTATGGTTCTAAGGCTTCTTATTTTAGGATCTTTCTTAATTAGAGTATCATTGAAATATTCAAGCCACTCTTTCCTTGGCCTGCCTCTGGGTACGCTGCCATTTACTTCTCCTTAATATACTTTTTGTTGTCAGTCGTTCACTGCTCATCTTTCGTACCCTCATTTATAAGCCTTTCTCTTCATCAATTAATTTCTCATCATTAGTTTTAAGATCAATATTCCTCATACTTGTATTCAGTTTGTTCAACATTGTTTGCAAATCTTCTATTGACTCTACGATAAAAACCTTATCATCTGCGAAAGCTAACCCACGAACCCTTACAATTGTCTTAAAACATCACATAACACTAGTACCTACATTTAATTTAAAATTAAATATTAAACCAAAACAAATTTAAACTGCCTTCAACTGAAACAGCTAAAAAATTATTTTAAAATATTGACTCTAAACGCCTTCTCAAGACTCTCGTAGATATCCCTATAGTAGTAATTAATAGCCCCTATAAACCACCCCTAACATATTTAGCAAACCCTAACTAGGCTGCCCTCGACTTAAATCGCAGAAATATTTTTAATTTAGAAAAGTGCGACTGAATACTTTTATAAGACTAGATGATATCCCGTTCCTTCAGTATAGTTCAAAAACTTACAAAAAGCCACCCCTGGCGCATTTAAATAAAACCCATTTCAGCTGCCTTTAACTAAAACAGCCAAAAAATTGAAAATTGAAAAAAAAACCCCAGATATCTTCCCGAGACTCTATCACAAATCCTTATCTCTATAGAAATATTTAATAATCCGATAAAGACCACCCCTACAACAATTAAAATATACTATCTCAGCTGCTTTCAACGAAAAGAGCCAAAAGGTTTTCAAATTGAAAATAATCACCAGCAGAAACATCTTTCATGGACAATAATTGATATTGCCATCCCCATATTAACAATTAAAAACTCTCGAAGAATCTCAATTACTACAATTTTTTATATTTTTTAATTAGCAAGTATTAGCCAAGAGATGGTATTTAGGATGTTGCCGATATATCTCAACCGTCTGGTGCATGTCTGCGTAATAAGTAATTTGAAAGGGTATTTAACCGCTTAAAAATTAAAAGCTCACAAATTCATTTACAGAATATCATGTTTTGTCCTCCTAAATGACTTGAGCAAAACAAAAAAAAAATATTCGGGAACAAATTCTTTTCTTTCATTCATATAACATTGGGAAATTTACACACATATTTCTCTATATAAATTCTGGTGAGGTACTACCTGTTTTTAAAATTTGCTTTTCTTTATCAGTAGTTCATTTCAACTTTTCATTATTTTACTGGTATCAGAAAGAATGTCAGCCTTCATTATTCGTGGAAAATGCACGTATTTAATTCGTTATCCTGTTATTCGTCATGTAAATGAATAATATCGAGTACGTCGAAACGGGTAACTTCCTAAATGGAATTTGAGTGTGAGAAGCATTTCAGACGAGTGACAACACCAACAAAAACTGAAATCGAGTTCCGCCCCAGCAGAAATGGGGTTCGTAATTTAAAAAACAATGGATGCTAAGGCACAATGAGGCCAAATGAGATAGGGGATGGCTCGTTGGAGAGCCGAAGCGGGACAGGGAGGAATGAGAGGAATAGAGGATGAAATCCTATACTGGACAAGGGATAGGTTCGTGGCACGGAAGAGTGTAGGGGTGATAGTCAGAGAGCAGCTACTACCAGCGAAACATTCAAACGGAGCACGAGCCCGATTAAAGTCAGTCATTAAAACAGAATGTCAACTTCAACTCCAGCTTCTATTATAAAACAGCAAAAATTATCTGTCTCGTACGAAACTATTTCAACTCAAATTAACCCCTATCATTCTAAAAGCAACAATCGAATTTTTTGTGACAAGCTCATCTTTTTAAAATCATCTATTAGGATTCTTTTTCCATGCAAAGACCTTTTGTTATACATATGTTTAAAGTTCGTTTTTAACTATTTTATTGTTATGATTTATGTAAGTAAAGAAGTATAGAAAAAAAATAAAATAAAAATAGCATAAGTACAAAAAATATGTCAAATATTTTTGGTAGCCTATTAAGATGTTTATTAGTTTGCTGAATTCCCCCCTGCCTTACTCACCCTTCTTTAGCGTCCTGACTTCTCCTTCTATACATTCTCTCTCTTCACTTTCCCTCCCCTACTAACCCATACTTACCCATCCTTGGTCGGCTTACCCTCCCTTACTTTCACCACTTTCGATCATCTAACTTTTTCTGATCGATGATTTACCACCCCTATGATATTAAAGGTTTCCTATATCTTATATCTATGACATATTAAAAGGAAACCTTGCCATTTCACATTTCTGTGTAAAAAGATTCTTCTTTTGATCTCTCCAGTAGTTTAGTGGGTACAGCACCTGACCGGAAAACAGAACACCTGGGATCGATTGCCAGCGAAGAAAAGGGTAGGTATGTTTTTTCACAGATAAAATTTAACTTTTTAATTTTACAAAAACATGAGAATCTGAATTTGAAAGGCAACTTAGATCGACAGTTTAGATATTGGTTTTCACGTAATGTGATAAGTATTTCATCAGAACGCGTTCGATAATATATTTATCTCGCGTTTCGCGCTCGATCTTTCTGCAAAGACCTTTTAAAACTAAAGGTGAAAATACCAATAATAGTAATTTGTCGATTGTGAATTCCCTTTTGTTATTATAATTTGGTATTATTTGGTATTAATTCCCATAAATGTATATTATTATAAGTCGTAACTTGCATTGGTATTAAAACAGACGAAGTTTCATTGTCTCGTTTAAAAAAAATGCGCATTCTTTTACAAAAATTTTGTTATTAAATGTTTTATTGCAACTTTTGTCGTTTTTGCATAACCTGAATTTGCTCATTTACAATGTTTTCTTCATGATTTAAACTTCACACATACGGTCTACTGAGCAGCCTTACCCCTTTTTAACTTTTAAATCATGTATATATGTATATACATACATGGATACAT
>NC_046662.1:82921782-82941657 GCF_010883055.1 Belonocnema kinseyi | reverse complement strand
ATTATTATATTTGAGAATATATGAAATACCTTCAAAATGTTGCATGAAAAAATGTAACTTTTGTATTTTCCATTATTTTTTAATGCTCTCAAGTTTAATTTTTTATTAATCAAGAAAATTGAAAAAGTTGTTATGATAATCTTCTAGGGCATTTAGAAATCAAACTTTTTCTTCTCGTACAGAGAATTTTTGAATTTTGAAAAAATGTTCTCAAAGAATGTAAAAACTAATACAAAGTTTTTTGCCTGCATTCGGTAAAAAAATGTTATCTTTATATTTTAGCTTAGCTTTTGACGTATATCGAAAAATTTAATTTTTGTATTTTCAATGTTTTTTTTTTAAATAAAATAAAAAATACGTCTCCTATAAAAAGTGATTGACAACAAAGTTTTAGATATTTGTTGGGTGCACAATGTTTGTCTCATTATTTTTATTTCCTGTCTTGCATTGTTTGACCGCAAAATCCAATTTTTGATTCGTTTTTGGGCGGTCAAAATTTGAATGTTTTGAAAAAATTCAAAAAGTTGATATGATAATCATTTTGGGCTATCGAAAATTAAAATTTTTCTTTCCAAGTACTATGAACAACTGTGCCCAGAATTTTTGAAACATCAAGAAATGAGTAATAAAAAATTTCCAAAATGAGCTCACTTCTAGTATTTTTATGCAAAATGTCTGACTAACGAACTGGGCATTTAGCTTAGGGCACTAAAAGATTGTAGCAAAAGCCAATCTAATAGATTAATTCTTTTCAAAAGCATCGTGCCTGCAGACAGACATATATACAGACATAAAGACAGGCATAACGATAGACAGATAGACATACAGATAGACACATTCGTAGAAACCTATTTTTCGGATTCAGGGAGTCTCAAGTTCTGTTTTTAGTTTTAATCATAAAAAAATAGCATCAAAAACATAAAAAGTGAAATTTTTTTGAAACCCCACACAAGAGACGAAAAGGAAATTAAAAGACAAAAGTTGTAATAAGAATGTGCCCACGCTGCGGGCACAATTTTTTACTGGTAATGACGTTTTTCATTATTAGAGCCAAAACTACGCATCCTATCAAAAAGTGATTCATAACAAATTTGCATGCCTTTTTCAAATGCACAATTTTTTTGCATTCATGTTTTACCGCATTTTGCACAGTTTGGTCGAAAAATGTAATTTTGGAATTTTTGATTATTTTGTATGCTGTCAAAATTAGAATTTTTGTTTTTACAAGAAAAGCCAAAAAGTTGTTATGATAATCTTGTAGGCCATTCCAAAAGCCACATTTTTCTTCTCTTGACTTTTTTTTATATCGTGCGTTATTTGGCTTAAAATGTTGATTTTCGTGTGTTCTTTGGATTTTTTTGAATGCTATAACTCTAGTAATTTTTGATTTTTTTGAAAAAAGTCATTCGGATAAATTGTTCAACTTTGGGATTACTATTAATAACCGTACAGAGAATTTTTTAATTTTGGAAATAGTTATCTCAAAAACATTCAAAATGTGCCCACTTTTTAAATTTTTATCCAAAATGGCTGGCTAACGAACCTTACCTTCAGTTTATGGCACTAAACTAGTATACCAAAGGGCAACATAATAGATTAATTTTTTTTAAGTTATCGTGTTCAGAGACAAACAGACATATATACATAGATACAGACATACAGACAAACACATTCGTAAAAACCTGCTTTCGGATTCAGGGGGTCTCAAAACGTGGACATTTGACAAAAAGTGGGGGGGGGGTCAAATTTTACACAAATCTAATACCTTCTTTGATAAGAATGTAAAAATGTTTGTGAAACCCCTCTCATCTTCGAAGTACCTCTTCCAAAAGTATTGGCAGTTTTTTCACACGCCCTGCCCTTTCACAAGTACTTCTACCGCAAGAATTAAAAATGATTTGATCACTTCCCCTCCACTTGTCAAAGTACCCCTGCCGAAGAAATCAGTAATGTTTTGCCACATCCCCTTTCCCTTTTCAACTACCCCCAATCATTCATTGGTGACAATATTGTCACATTGTCACATACCCCCCCCCCCCCACAAGCGATTGGTAATATTTTGTCAGACCCTATTCCATTTTCCAAGTACCCCTTTTAAAGTTATTTGTAATGACTTTTTCACGTGCACTTCTCTTTTCCAATAACCCCTTCCAAATTGATTTTTAATGGAATTATCACAGCCCTTCCACTTTTCCAGGTATCTCTTCTAAAGGAATTAGTACTAATATGCCAGATGCCCTCCCCCTTGCTATCTATCCACAATCTTTCATTGGTGATATATAAGCGATTGGTAATATTCTCTCACATCCCTTCTGCCTTTAAGATAATCTATAATCAGTCTTTGAAGATACGTTTGTCACGCCCCTTCTTTGTTTCAAGTTATTATCAATCAGGGTTTGGCTCTAAGTTTTTCATATTCCCTCTCTCTTTCCAATTTCCCAAAAATTAAAAAAATTTTACATTTGTTCCACTTTTTATTATGGTTCAATAATTTTAGTATAAAAAACGATGTATCGAAAGTTTTTCGAGATATCGATTCAGAAGTTTCAGATTCGTTTTTATGATTTGTCTTGAATTCAGAATCGTCAGCTCATATTCAACACTAGCCACTTCTATCGATTGTTCGTCTAATTGTGTTACTGCAAATGTCCGATTCACCCAGCGTACCCTTCACTGACCATCGAGAGGAAGGGAGAAGACAAGAGAGATGGAGAAAAACAGGGAAGGGTCTATAGAGTTGTACGAGAATGCGGCTATCGTCGTTTGATGTGTGAGTTTTACATATTTCTTAACATCATAAAAAAAATCAAATCTTTTTTTCCTCAAAGGAAAACTTTTTTGTAAAGGGACAAATGGCTTATTACAAGGTTTAATTTTATCCTAAAATAATTTTTAATTAAATTATTCTGGAATTTATTTAAAAAAGTAAAAGTTCTACTTTTTCAATTCAGTTTCCTCTTTTTAATTAATGAACATCTGTTTTGGCTATTGAAATTACTCTTTATAGTATTATACACCTTTAATGGAATCTCGTGGAATCACTTGAAATCTTTGTAATTTTTTGAAATACCGTGAATTCTTTTGAAAATTCGATAAATTTCTCAATCCCTCAAAAGTGGACGATGGCAAAAAAAATTCTATCCGATTTAGAACCGACGCTGCAATATGATGAAAGCGCGCTGTTTTGCTAGTACAGAATAATTATGAAACATTCTTCATTCGTTTTCTTTTAGAATTTTAAAACTCCTTTATCGCTTGAATGTTTCAGGTATGTGTAAAGTGTTATGTGAGACGATGTTCGTAGGGTATAAGCTATAAGGCATATGCTTTGGACCCACTCCGTTGGCTAGCGGGTTCGAATCCCACCTTGCACTCTGGAAGAGCCTTGACGGTACATGCGATGTTGTAATAGGATGGGCCGAAAAATGTGAATTTCTTTTGATCCATTTCTAACAACCAAAAATTGTAACTGCCTGATAGACTGAACATACGGTTGAATTTTTTGAAATCTATTAATATCTTGTACCTCCTTAAGCATACTGACGATAACATAAAAATTAATTTACGCGTAAAATATATGAAAAAATGAACTGTTAGTCATAAGCTTTTTTATATATGTAGAACTGTATGCCTAAAGAATTTATGGAAGTATTTATTTGATATTAAAAATATATAGAAAATTGATAATGCATACATGATCTAATTTTTTTCAATTAAAATGTTATCAGATGTATAGGGTTACTACTAGAACTTTTGTTTTATTACGTTTCAATCATTTGAGAATATCATAGGTTCAAGAATCCAATTGCAGAGAAGATGCGTTTTATGAACTAATGTGGGTTTTTTCGACAGACTTGATAATCGAATCGAAAAAAAAACGACTTGAAGTTAGTATCAAATGTTATTTTTTTAGCATTCGATGGGGAGTACGAACGAAAATACTATATTCTATACGAGAAAATGCACACTTCTACATAAAATTAACTTAAAACTATTGTGCTCTCTCTTAATTCTTTATTACCCTTTAAATTAGTTGAAAATCCCTGCAAATTTTCAAAATTTCATTAAGATTACCTGAATTTCTTCCAAGTTTGTGAAAATACTTTGGTACCACATAAAATTTTTTTAAGTCCTTCCAAATCTATTGACTTATTTTTTAAATCTTTTAAAAGTTCATTAAAATCTCTTAAAACCCTTCCAAAATGGTGTAAATCCTTTATTGCGCTTGTATTATTTAAAATATCATTGAAATTGGTTAAAATTATGAAGTTCCATGAATATTTCGAAATTTTATGAAATCTCTTGAAATCTTAGTCTTCACTTTCAAATACAATAAAATCTTTTACATGTGTAGAAATGTCTGCAAATTTCTTGAAATCCCCTACAATATATTAAAATCCAATAACGTCTTCTAAAAGCAATTAAGATGTCTTGAACATACAGAAAAATAATTAAAAACCCTTTATATCTCTTATAATCCCTCAAATTATTTTAAAAATTCTTCAGTATCGTATGAGCTTCTTTAAAATACATTGAAATAGAGTTATTTATTATTAAATTCCGTGAAAATCCAGTAGAATCTCTAAACATCGGTTTAAATTCTTGAAATTCCGTGGAATATTTCGAAATCTTATTAGATCCCTTGAAACCTGTGATCTCCTTTACACGCCATCAAAATCTTTCAAATCCGTGGAAATCTCTACGAATCTCTTTAGATCCTTTACAATATATTAAAATTCATTAAACTAAGTATTTTAAAAGCCATTAAAAGTCCTCGAAATTCCTTAAAATCCTTTAGAATATTCAGAAATCCTTTGAAATACAGTTAAATTAGAAATTTGCAAAGGAAAATGCGCCTTGCTCTGTTTAATAATTTCGTGTAATGTTGCGTACCACGTGCTTTTCGGTCAGTTGTCATTTTTGATTGTTTTACCTACGAAGTAGTATAAAACCTATTCGGAGAATAAATTGCGTGCGCACATTTATTTCCTTATCTTTACAAAAAATATTAGAGTGAGAAAGGTCTGACGTCCCATTTCAACAAAAAAGTAAGATAGTGAGGTTAAAAACCGGCGTGCAATTTCCAATGTTATGAAGTTAAACCAGCTAAAGTTTTACAAGTTGTGTGTTGTATATAACGTAAAATTGCAAGGTAAATAATATTATAATAATTTATGTTGCGTTGTTTACTGAACAAATATTTTTGAAATAAAAATATTTCAATCCTACTCTAATTTAAGACTAACTATACCTACTTAAGTTGCAAATATTGTTAAACTTAGTGGGAAATCCTTCAAATAAGACAAGAATATATATTTTTAAGGTAAGAGGGCCTCTATCTTACATTAATAATATATTCTTGGCGCCTATTTAGGCTGAAAATATTCTTCAGCTTAGTGCGAAATGCTTAAAATGAGAATATCGTTTTTTCAGCGTTGAAATGTTTTAAATTCCACTGAATTTCTATGAAATCGTCGAAACGCCGTTATATATATATGTATTAAAATCCCTTTATATTTTTTAAATCACACTAAAATTTTCTGTGATTCTTTAAAAGTCATGAGAATACTTCGTAATATATAAAATCGTTTTAAATCCTCTGAAATCCGTGTAAATCGCTCTGAATTCCTTAAATTCCCGTCAAATCCGTCGAAATCCTTCGGTAACTTTTGCAATTATAGTGCTCTGGAATACCTTGAAGTCCGTTAAAATCTATTGAAATACCTACAAATTACTGAAAATCTTTCCAATCGTTTGCTAAAATTTTCGAATCATTTAAATTCTCGTTTACGGTGAAAATAATGAATATATTTTTGATACATTGAGTTAAAAATCAATCATCCTTACGTAATTAATAGACGTTGCCTAATTTAATTTAATTCACACAATTATTCTTCCATCTCAAACGAAATTCTCCACAGATAAATTAAAATGTATTTGACAGAAAAACAGATTATTAAGGTTTTAGTGGTGACGCAATATCAGTGAGCGGGCGTACATTTGTCATTAATTAATGAAATAATAGTTATCTTTGCGAATCCCTTAATTGCGCACTAGCTTCATTATATTAAATTTTAAGCGCACCTCGTGGAGCTCGCGCGAGAGAATCGCTCCTCGGTTCTCGCGCCATTATGTCCATTTGCATAATGAATTAAGGCTTTCAGTAATTAAAGCCGGATCGCATGATGCAAATGCGAACGGACAACTTACTGCCCGGCATATTAATTCGCTTAGTACGTATGTACGGCTATTTCCTGTCTTGAAATACAGTAGAGCGTGAATTCAAAAGCATTTGACGAAAGTAGAAATGTAAAGAAAATTCACTGTTTTATGACATAAATAGTAGAATTAAACGATTTCGTTATAGCAATGAATTTTACAATTTCATGCTGTAAATTGCATTTGTGATGATGGTGAATTTTCTAACCGAAACATAACAAATTTCACCCGCAAAAAAAAGTTGAGAGGCGGTACCTGAATAAATTAAAACAGCTGAACGTGAAGCTGGAAACCAACGAAGGAATTTATTAGATCTACAAATCAACTTGTTACTTTTCTTTTATGTTTTGTAGCTTTTGGTGAAACTTGAACTTTTTCCTGCTTTGAGGAAGCTTAAAAGGGCGAACCTTAAGTTTTAAAATACAATATAATAGATGGTGGCTCGACGGACTTAACCTCCAAAGTAATTAGTGAATACAAAGGTGGCCAACAAGGAAAATTAGAGACATTACATTATTTTTGCATTCCAATTGAAAATAATGCAGCTGGGGTGACCAAAATGATTTGGTCTCCTTTCGCAAAAGTGGTGGTGACATATAAAACATGCAAGCAGTACTTCCATGGTTTTCTCAATTATCATTTTTGAATTGAAATGCAAAAGGACGCGGTATCACAAATGCTCCTTGTCGAGCGCCACCAATTTATTTATATAGTTTGACCAAGAGTTTCAAGATATTAAAGTAAAGGCACCGAATTAATTTGCAGACCTGATCGTAAGATCACTTGATCAGCCAAAGTGAATATTTTTGGACTTATTCGATAATTTTCCCTATATCAGGGATATCATATGGTCGACATATATTATAAATATAGCCAGAACAGAGATATTAAAAATAGCAGTACGAAGAAATTATCGGATCATCGAATTGAAATAGCGACAGTCGAATTGAGGGCAATGACAGTTGGGGTTTACTTTCGACATTGTAAATAGATTTATCACTCAAAAGGCACGCTAATATTAATATTAAATAGATATTTTGCCCGGGTACTAATTATAATTCACAGATATTTCCATCGTGTAGGTGGTTTCGAAATTGAATCGAGATATAAAACGCAACAAAAAACAACAAACTTAACCTCAAAACGCATTTTACCGAATTCAGGAATATACATTTTCTCGATACCAGACAAAAAATTAGCTACTGTTTTTTTATGTATTTTTATACCAATTAAATGTTTTACTTACTAACTAATCTACGAGAAAAGTTCGTACATGGAACAGATTCCTTGAATTTAATATATTCAATCGTTGCTACACCTCAAGAAAGTTTTCCGTGTACGGAGCTCCTTTTCTTGAAGCATGGTTTGTAAAATATTAAGGATTTATAAGGAGCATCTGTGTGTTCATAATATTTATAATAGTGTTAATTAATAAGATTAAAGAAACCTTGGTGTTAAAATTCCAGCGAAATAAGAATCCCATGTAGTATTTTAGAAGGATCAGTTGCAACATGTAAAATCTACACAGTTGCACCGTTTTTATGGCTTGTCCAGAGAAACATAAAGCCATAATTTATTGCTACTGCTCGGTCAGTCGCTTTGAACACTTAAGTTCATGTCGGCACATAACTGAACTATTCGAGTGGCATATAATTAAGAGAATTTAACATTTCCGCCATTGAGTCATAAATGTTGTTTCAAGTGAATGACGCTTTTTTATTAACATTAAGTTTTCTGGATAGAAATGGAAACTTCTTTTATGTGCTAATGATTTCCGTTGAGCTAATTAGCTATAGCTAATTAGCTCAACTACACAGAAAAAACTAAAGTTTCCATTGGAACCCGTTTTTGGTTCCAAAGGAGCTGCAACAAAAATGAACCCCACTTGCAGAAAAGGAACCCAAAGCGATAAATGAACTCTAAATAATACCACACTTGGGGTTCGAAAGGATCTCAAGTGTAGTTGAGCCTATTCCTAAAGAACCGATTTTTCTCTTCACCCACTTCGGTATTATAATTAATTAATAACACAATATTTACCTTAAATCACACATCTATTCGAACTCTGATGGACATAAATTAATGAAGATAATTAAATTACAAAATAATAACGTAATTTACATAGATATAATAATTTGATAAATATCATTTGCAGGTTATGTAGAAAACTTGTAAATGTAAAGGCTTATTCATGTCAGTGCTCACAATCTTGGCAACTTTAGGAACTGCGCTTGCGTCGCGCCGGCAACACAATTGGTTGCTGTTGGCGTGCTGATTTTGAATAGTGTCAATATTCAAATGTGATACTTATAATAAATAATGATTATAAAATGCATTAACAGTAGTTCTTAATCCTAAAATAAGATTTTGAAGTGACAGATAAAAATTTAATTCGATTTTAATTTAAAAGACGTTATGAATTCCGAGTTCAGAGAAAGAAATAATTTTTTAAGCACAATGTTTTTTGTTTTTTTCTTAAGTTAAAATAAAAAACGTTTTTTGTAATAAAATCGCAATATTTTTTCACCTGTCACTAAAAAATTCTATTTTAGGATTAATAAATCACTTTTGAAGCATTTCCCAATCATTATTTATTATAAATATAACATTTGAATATTTATATAATTTAAAATGCGCGCGCCTAAAGTAACCAATCGTGTTGCTGGCCGGAAGCAAGCGCAGTTCAAAATGTTTCAAAAATCAGGAGCACTGATTCATATGGAAGAAAATTTTCGTCGTAAGTCATTGGTCGATAAACGAATTCTTTATGCTCACATTTATAAATAAGTCATTATCAATAATATTCAATTATTCAAAAAGGGATTTTGCATTAATCCTTTTGAAACGTAAGGGTACCTTTTTACGGAGGTCGAATTTGAATAAACTGATGAATTAATTTGAAACATCGAGTTCGTTTCTAGGTTCTCAACCAATCAAATTTGCCATAAATCAAAAAAACAGCTAGAAATGAATCCTATGAAAAATATTAATACCATGATTAATTCAAAACAGACCTTTGTGAAAACTTACGCTAAGTACAACGAACAGTATGCGCAATGAAATCCTGAGTAATATGTTTGCTGTTATGAGAAGATGTGCAATTACATATGTTACTTTTTAAAAGTACAAATATATTGTTAGAAGTAACGTAGCGTTGTTGCAAAAACGAATGAAAAATGAATGTTTCTGAAGCCTTTATACTTTTATTTAATTTAAAACAACATTTCAAATTATAAATTGACCAATGATTTTCAATCATGGTAATTTAAAGATGGTGCACACTTAAGCCAATTTTGTATTAAAAATTCTAAAATAAGTGAACCTTAACAAGTAAGAAGAAAAATGAATAAATATTAATATCATTTGTGTTTGCTTTACCGACATATTCTGTAAATCCCTAACTTACCAACCCGACTTTGCAAGCGGTTGGCTTGTGAATGGTCCTTCATGCTGTTCTTTTCAAGTTGCTCTAAACGAACCCATTTGGGTCTCTACAGGTATCTATTGGACCTCAAGTTTCAAATGACACCAACTTTCACATGAGTGAACCCCTAGTTTTTTTATATATAGAAGAGAGCTAGAAAAATCTATGGTAAATTTCCCATGTATGTATTGGAAGTAAATAACCCATACACGTATTGAAATTTTTCCATACATCGGTATGGGAAAATAGTTGTACGGGTATGGAACTTTTCCCATACCGGCTAGTATTTTTCCCATACCTAAATTGTATTTATCTCATACTACAATTAAATGCCAATAGTAAATTATTTCTTTTGTAATCTTAAAATGTTTTATTAAAATAATCTAGAAATATACTCAGGCTACATTACATCGAAAAATGTCTAATTTCACTTAATCTTATTCCACTCACAATATTTAACAGTTTCACTGCTCCAACTCCAAAATTTTTCCACGTGAGTGTACTTAACCTATAAGGAATTCAACGCTTGTCTAAAATTTTCCCTCTCCTGGTGTAGCACAGAGGTAAGGAAAAGCGATTTCGGAAGTTACATGCATTACCGAAATGGAGTGCTGCTCGTAATGGAAAATGTATGTTTTATTTTATATTTATTTTGATTTAACATTGATTTAAGTTTCGTAAATTCACATTGAATGAAATTTCCTTTAGAATTTTAGAAAATTATTCTATATTTCAAATCTATATTTAAAAATACTGATGAAAATAAACGCCAATATGGCACCTACGGTGGGTAGGTAGTCTTTGAAAACCTCTTTTTTATGACTGATTGAGTTTTCTTAATTTTAATTATTCCAGAGCTTCAAAGTTTTCTCTTTAAAAGGCTGATTACTCTCAAAATTCTGTATAAAATGAGCCCAGGGTGAATCCAATTTGTATTTTTTTTAAGATATTGCAAAAATAGTGCAAATTTCAGTGTTTTCTCAACTGTTCAATAACTTCTGAAATAATCAACAATTTTTAAAGGTTTTTTGTCTCATTTTAAAGCTGTTTTCTCACGGTTTCACAGCAGTTTATGAGTATGAATCTTTAAAAAAATGTATCGCATTGGAAGATCTTGTAGTTATATCAAAAAAGTTGGAAAATTTTAAAAACGTCTTATATGTAGGAAAATGGGAATAAAAATTATATATATATTTTTTTTTAACTTTTATAGAAACTTCATGATTATAGGCCTCATATAATATAAACGAATATTTTTATTACCCTAAAGAATATTACATTAAAAGAAAAGAATATTAAGAAAAAGAAAAAAAGAATATTACATTGAATTTTTTAAATAATTTCGGTAGGTATTGAACATTAAGAAAACATTGCAATTTACGCTACTTTGGAAATGTCAACTTTACAAATATACAAATAAGCTTCATCCTGGGCTTATTTCATAGAGAATTTCGAGAGAAATCAACCCTTTAAAGTGAAAACTTTTAAGCTCTGTCATAATTAAAATTAAGAGAACTTAATCATCAAAAAAGAGGTATGCGAAGACTTAACCCCCCCCCCCCTCCCTTTTATCTCAGTATAGTATGTACCTCAGTACAGAAATGCGACTCTTTGGTCGAAAGTTTAACTGCTTTGTTACAAAATCATTTTATTCAGTTAGAGATTTTTGCTGAAAATGCATTCCACTAGTTGAATATTTAACTATTTTGTTAATAATTTGTTTTATTCTTGGTTGAAAATGAATTTTTTTACTGAAAATTTAACTATTTTTATTTTAGCTGACAATTTAGCTTTTCAGTAAAAATTCAATTTCTTGGTTGAACGATCATGTATTTTGTGAAAAATTCAACTTTTTTGGCAGTGAATTAATCGTCTTGGTTGAAAATTTAACAATTTGTTTGAAAATTCAAGTATTTTATTCGAGATTCGACTTTTTGGTGGAGAATTAATTCTCTTGCTTAAAATTTTAATTTTTTGGTTAACAATTTATGTCTTTTGTTGAGAATTCTTTTTGGTGATAAAACATCAATTTTTAAAATTAAAAATCTAATTTTCCTTGAAAATTTATCTGTTTACGTTGAGAGTTGAAAAATTATTTTTAAGATTTGTATTTTTTAATAAATTTGACTGTTACTAATTAAAAATTAACATCTTTTTTAGTTGAAACATCAACTATTACATTTTTCGCTAAAAATTAATTTCTTTATGTTGAAAATTGAACTCATTGGCTTAAAAGTTGAACTACCTTCTTTCAAATGAGTTTTTTTGTTTTTGTTAAACATTCATAATTTTAGTTAAAAATTTATTCATTCAGGTGAAAATTGAACTACTTTCGCAGAAATTCGTTTTTTGCTCAGTTTGGGTTGCAAATTGAAATTTTGCTTTAAAAATTCAACCTATGCGGTAGAAAACTTGAAGTTGAAAATTTAAGTATTTGGATACAATTCATATATTTCATTGCAAATTCACACTTTTTGGTTAAAAATTAATTTTTTCAATTTAAAAATGAGCTATTTTGCTAAAAATGTTTGTATTTTATAATGAATTCGTCTGTTTTAGTATGAAATTACCTGGTTAGTTATGAAATTTATCTTTTCGATTAATATATCAATTTTTTTGTTCGTGAATTCCACTTTATCGTAGAAAGCTCTCCTTTTTTGCTTGGAATTTGAATCTTATTGGAAAATCTTCTTCTTTATTTGAAAATTTTTCTCTTTTGATGAAAATTTCAAATTTTTTTGTTTAAAAATCCAGCTGCTTCGTAAAAAATGAATCGGTTTTCTCCGAGCATTCAACTGGCTTGTTAAAAATTCCTCTTTCTTTGTTCAACTTTTTTAGCTTAAAAATGAAAATCTTCTCATGGTCATATTTTGTTTAGTTAAAAGTTCAACTATTTGGTTGAAAGTTGAACCATCTTTTTATCTCATAACAAATAGTAAGATTTACGAACCAGCGCCCCTCCCCTCCCTCTATCAAATCGTCTTTCGCTGTTTTTTGATCAACCCTACATTATTTGACGAATGAGGAATAGTCGGTAAAAATTACGTGAGATAGGGGGGGGGGGGGTGGTGTGAATATTACATTAACGGAACCTTAAGAAGGAGTGAGCGTGGTTCAAAAATTCCGAAAAAACGGTACGTACATTCATCCCTCGCTATAATGCTGGCCTCGGGTCTGGCTCGCACAGTAACGAGGAAGTTTTTTCATGTCAATACTTAGAACCGCATATACAGTTTTGCACCTCGAAAGAGTATATACCCAGGGAGACGCGATGTAAACAACTTCCGATATGGCACTCACTTTTCGAGCCTAATGGCTATCAAGAGATGTTCGGGCGGAGGGGGGGGGGGGTATAAGCAGTCAAGCGTGAAATCAGCGCTATAGCAGGTGGCATTATAGCCAAGGATGGTGTGATTTATGCAATGCCCCTTAAAAAATCTAAACTTAGATCGAGAGTAGTAAATGTAATACTATAGCTGTACTTTTCGAGTCCCTCTTGCAATCATTCTTATGTGGTTATTTTTATGAAAAGCGAAAAATTTGGTCAGAAGAAAATCAGGCAAGTTTGAAAATGAAGTTTTGTGTCCACTCTGTAGTTTCCAGTGGCTTTAGTGTTGAAAAGATGAGAGCGTTTCATAATATGCATGGAAGTCAACAAAGTGTCGGTGAGACCTCTCGCAATAACGTCGGGTCGCCAAAGCGATCGTCTGCTGTTGCCGATGTTGAAAATCGCACGTGAGGATAATGTATACCGGCCCTATCTCGCGCCTCGATATATCGTCCGTGGTCCTGTCTTCGTCCCGCGCCTGTCTGCAGAGCCGATCCTCAAATGACTCACGCAAAAGTAAATTATACATTGAAAGGGTTTAATATAATGAAATGTTCCATATGCATGAGCAGCCGACCTAACGCTTCGCCCGCCACGGGTCCTCGCGTTTCTCCGCGCTTCCCAGTGGCGTAAACTTTTGATCAGTGGGCCCAGCATGAAAGCTTCGGCCGTTCTGCTACCAAAATCGATTGAGAGACGTTTATTGTCGAGTCAATTAAACGATATTTAAATATTTCATACCTTGCAGTAGAAACATTTACATCCAACACACCAAATTGATTCGCGGGAATATATTTATTTAGTTTCTTCAATGTCTATAACTAAACGTTAATCCAAGTGATATCAAACTACTGTAAATTAAAAATCACCTCCTCGATCGTATTTAATATTTTTATTTAAGTGTCGTACTCTTTAATTTCCACTTCTTCATGCATTGTAAATTACTCTCATGAATTTAAGAGATTTTAATAAACCTATTTATTTTTATAAATGACCAAAAGGTTTCCAGGTATAACGAGCAGATGCTAAGAAATGATTCCAGCCATAGCAACATTTTTTGTTCAATAACTAACAATTTTACTTTTCTCATTTTAAATGGGTGTCCTTATTTTAATTATTTTTAGATTCCATAAAGCAGTGCTTAAATCAGTATAACAACTATACAGAAATAATTTATAATTTGTTAGAGTAAGAAAAAAAGCTTTTTTATGATTCATAATAAAATTAATGAACCAAAGTAATTTTTTCGTGATTTTCGATAATTAGGGTAAGAGCACCAATTCTTGGCCCCCCCCCCCCAATTGTTGGCACCCTTCTCTAGATTTTATGAAATAATAAGAGAATAGAGATAAATAGCAAAGTGTTGTTTTTTTTAATAGTGCAGACATTATTTCGTAGTAATATGTATTCATCTTCAATAATTTATGTGTTCTGACATTACAAAATTCATCCTTGTTTCCAGGCTGTCAAAAACTTTCAGGTTAGCTGAAGAAAATCTTTAGATAATTTCAGTTTTCAATTGACTCCTAGCAACGTTATAATTAACGGAAGCGACTATTTTCTTTTTAGCACATTTCGAGGAAATGTTAAATTGTTAATAAAAAAATAACTAAGATTTAACTATAATTTATTTAATAAATATTAGGAGGTGCCAATAAATTTCCAATTTAAAGCACTGTATGCAATTATTGGCACCCCCCTGCCAAGAATTGGATTATATGTTTTTGCAATGATTTCTATTCTTGGCAATCGGAAAAAGTATGGTTATATTCATTTGTTGTGTAAAATTCAGAATCAAAAGCCGAATTGAAGGTAAGAACAATATTTTAAAGTAAATTACTGAAGCGGTACTTAAAAGAATTAAATAAGTAATTATATTTAGTGATATATTTTATTCAAAAATAAGAGTAAATTCGCAATTTAGCGATGTAGACTTAACCACAAATCAGTCTAATGTATATATCACTCACAACTAGTCTGTCCAGCAAAATTACTGCCTGATTTATATATAGAAAAAGGATCTCGGTTGTAATTTTTAATACTTCTGAAAATGTGTTAAATAATAATAAGGTTGATTTAAATAGTGTACAGAGAAAAGTAGTGTTTTATAACCAGTTTTCAGGTTAGCATGCAACTGATGAAACATTACATTATTCTGTAGATTTGAGACGAAAAGCGGAAATATGTATGATTATTTACATTTCCCTCTAACCCCAAAACGAAAAGGAAGGCAAATTAAGACAGAAGTCATTTATGTTTTAACATCGCAGGAATGGCGAGATTAGAAATTAGAAAAAATAAAATGAAAAATATATATAAAACTAAGATTAAGGAAGCTAAAAAGCAAAAACGAAAACGGCGAAATTAAATTTCAGAAAAAGCCCAAGAAGATAGAAATAGAAAAAAGTTAGAAACCAAGATTATTATTATTATTATTATTATTATTATTATTATTATTATTATTATTATTACACCATTAGGCCATTTCCCTTTCGGGGTAGGCGTGACTCACTCGGTAGGGGAAAGGCGTAGTGTGTGGAAGGGATAGAGATTTTTCAGATTGATCCAGAGTTCTCGTGCTATTTAAGTAAATAACACGTTCGTTCCGCAACACTGCTCCGACCCAGGTTGCTGATCAATCTCTCTAGCAATCACCCCAAGAGATTATTAACTAAAAAAATCAATTTTCAAATATTAACGATGTTACTGGTTTTGCTGAAGGATGCTAGAAAAAGAAAGTTAAAAGTTAAAGGCACTAACAAAAAAGGAAAATGATTTTGAAAAAAAAACCGATTCTACTAATTCTGCTAAAGCTGACAAAAGAAGCCGAGGATCATAACCTCTAAATTTGGACTAGATAGATGCTGATAATTAAGTAATTCAAGAAAAACTATTTGTTTATAAATGAAAAATTATTCATAAACAATATTTCTCTTCACTATTCACTTGATAGAGATACTATTGAAGTTTAGTTTAATCTGATTCCTTCGCTATTTAATCTTCATTTGACTAGGGTGCCAATAATTGGGACCATCCCTGCCAAGAATTGCATTATTAGGCTAATGAGCTAATTTTAATTATTTTTTCAGTTTTGTAATAAACATTGAGGTAAATAAAGCTTAGAATTCGATACCCTATTATATTAGCACTGTACATATTATTATTACATTTACGACACGTACAATTTTTGACAATAATTTCTTTCTCAAAGCCTGAAGTTTCCTTTAACATGCCAACAATTGGTTACATTACCCTAGTGGATGAAATTTATTTTCAAGGATTTTTAAAGGATTTACAGGAATACTGAAGAATTTGTAAGAATTTTAATATATTTTAAAAGATTCTAGGAGACTGATATGTTTTAATGAATTTTAAAGGATATCAGTGGATTTCAATGGAATTTCCAAGATCTAACGGGATTCAAAAGTGTGCAAAAATTACCCAGGATAATTCCAGAGAGAATTTCAATTTTTTAAGGCATTGTACAACATTTTAAGAAAATTCAAGGACTCTAATGAAATTTCAAGCTACTTTACGGTATTTTGTTGGATTTGGCTGAATTAAGAAAGATTTCCTCGGATTATAAATGATTTAAAGATATTTTAGGAGATTTTTAATGATCTAGAAATATTGCGAAGGAAGTCATAGGATTTCAAAAAGTTTTTAGTGTACTTGGGAAATAACCAAGTATTTTTTGAAATTTTGATGGATGTCAGGGGATTTTGAAAATCTGAAGGTATTTCAAAAGATCTGCGACGTTTTCCAAGAATTTTAACAGATTTTAAGGGTTTTAAAGGGCTTTTGATGATTGTGCGGCATTTTAAAGGATTTTAAGGATTTTAGAGGATTAAACTATAAGCTAACTTTGAGAAATTCAACATATTTTCAAAATAATTCACTTGAAATATTTCATAATAAAAATTATTCAAAGTTGACCACGTGGCCTACAAAAAAGTGTTTCTTAGCCTATTAAGACATCCATAATGCTATGCAAAACTCTCTCTCCCCCTACACCGCCTACATCCCTCTGATCCCAAACCCTTCATTACACCATCCCCAACTTTCCACTCTCATCGCTTCCCCAGTTAACACTCACCCTTCCCTACTTTACTTCTTCATAGCTCACTTCCTTTCCCATACTCATCCACAGTTCTAACTACTTCCCCTATTTCCTTAACTTACATTTGGAGCGTCCGCGGTCTAAACCTTTTAACTGAAATTGTCTTCAAAATTTTTTTTTTTGTATATTCTGGATTTAAAATGAATTTTCGAGAATCGCATTTTGTTATCTAGAGCATAGGTCCGCGGTCTAAACCGGTTAAATGAAATTTTCTTCAAAGTTTTTTTTGTATATTCTGGATTTAAAATGAATTTTCGAAAATCGCGTTTTGTTATCTAAAGCATAGTTCCGCGATCTATACCTGTTAACTCATTATGGCGTCTTATGTAAAATCCGTGCTATATCTCACAATGACTCTGTTTACTCGTAGAAATAGGCCAGTGAGACACATGTCATTGTGTTCAAATAAGTTTATGTGTGTGTCGAAAGTTTTTTGAGACTACTTTCACGTCTTCTTCGATGTTGTTGTCCACAGATCGCTGTAAAGACGAATGTGAGTAACGCGTCCCAATTACTAACGTTTAGAAAATTTTCGCAATAAACTATTTATAATTTTTGCAAGCACATCTATGTTAGGCTTGCCATTCCAAACATTTTGATATGTAAAAATTGCCCGTAGCATAACTTTCAATTCTCATATAACGTTCAATTTTGATTTAAATGTTATAAAACTAACGTGTGTTATTTTCCTCTAGTAAATGAACAAAAACCTTTTACAGTTTAAAAATATATTAAAAATTACAAAAATAACGATTTCCATTCGCCGTGTGAAATTTCTCAAATTTGAGTTAACAGGTTTATACCGCGGACCCTTTACTTACTCTTTCTACTTCAACTAACTTTATTTCTCACAATTTCTCCCCACTTCTCCTACTTCCACACCCCTCATCTTCACTCACCTCCCTTGATTCCTTTACTTTGCCCCCTCATTTTAAATAATTTTCTATACTTCTCCTCTTCTAATTTCCTGCCCTAAAAATAAATAAAATAAACAATGAAATAATGAGAAAGAGCAAACATTCGTAAGAAATGCTTTTATTAATTTTTGCTGCAAAGTTATTACTAATTTTAATATTTGCAATAGACTATTTTGTCAAGAAAGGTCTTCTTGTATTTGCAAATTAGAGCAAATGTCCTAAGTTACACCCCGATTAACAAATTAATGGGAATAAATGGATGACATTTTCTCCTTAAGAATTCTCTATTTATGTAAGTATTTATGTTAGAAGTAAATAAAGCAAGTAAAGCAAATAGAATGTGTATAGTATGGGATAGAAAAGCAATGAAGTACGGAAATCAGAGAATAATAAAGGTCGACCCTGAAGGTAGTTATATCGGAAAACGTTATGATCGAGAAACCTATAATACTGGGAGTAAAGTGCGAGGGAGAATGGAGCGCCGTCGGCGGTCTCGAACGGGATTGTAGTGCGGATGGTGCGGATAGCTTAGTTGCCAAGGGACGAGTGGAAAGCATCAAAAGCAATGTTTGGTGACGCTATAATGAAATGAATTTATGCAGAGCCGTAATGCCTGAATATTTAGCAACCCTCTTCTGGTTCTGTTTCTGGTCTGGCTTGGTCGTCATTTCGTCGTCCATATCACATACTCTCCTCTCTAAATTCACGTATGTCACTTTCCAAATGGACCCGAAAAATAACAAAGTGCGCTGTTCATAAATATCACTCGCCTTCCTTCTTTCTATCAACTTCAAAGAAATTAAATCACACTTTTTCTGTTTGTCTATCGAAAACAATCAATTTCCTTTTATCCTAATTACAGAGTGGCAGCAGGTCAAGAAAAACTTGAAAATTAGGGCAAAGTCAAGGAACTTTTTTGATCAAAGAAGATCAGGGATTTATAAAAAGAATGGCAAAAGTCTGGCACTTTCTGTGAAAAGCACGTTATTTAACTGTTAAGAATGATTAGAGCTACCATACAGATACTTTTAGTTGCTTTTAATCATTTTTTTCTCAAAACACTTTTCAATATGAAGTTACTATACGCACTTTTTCAAATAAAAATATCACTTCAGTCTCTTTTCTATTAATAAATTAACCCACGCGTTAACTACTTTTGGCATGGCTTGCATTGTCCTTCAGCATATCTCGGAGGAAACCAAACGTAAGCAGGCGATGAATTCTAGAAAGAGCTGACTATGAGGTTGCTTATCTCTCTATAATTAATTCTGCATTTTCTGGAATTATTTTGAAATATTTTAGGGTATTTAAAAATATTCTTATGAATGTTCAATAGATTTCAATCATTTGGAGGGGCTTCGTAGGATTTTAATAATTCTATGCTATTTTAAAAAAATTCTAATGTATTCGCAAGAGCGGGGGGAAATGGTATATGATGCAGATGGAATACTAGAGGCTTTCAGAGACTATTTTAGGAGACAATTCGGAGCTGAAGCTATAGGACACCACAACTGCGATGATGAACACGATGCGTTGGAAAACTATATTGAAAAAGTCTGTGTCACTGAGGTTAGGGATATAATTAAGAACTTGAAAAACGGTAAGGCTGCCGGGGTAGACGGTATTAACGCTGAAATGCTTAAACACGGTGGCGAGTACATACCACATATAGTTTGCGAATTGATAAATTTATGTTTCGAGATGGGAGACGTCCCAGACGATTGGAAAGAAGCGATTATCGTACCTATATACAAGAGAAAGGGACATAAAAGCGAGTGCAATAATTACAGAGGGATTAGCTTATTAAGCACTGTAAGTAAAATATATTCAAAAATACTTATTCGTAGGGTAATGAAAATAACAGAAA
>NC_046662.1:82914972-82921682 GCF_010883055.1 Belonocnema kinseyi | reverse complement strand
TCTGAAAAATCTCTATCCCATCCACACACTACTCCTTTCCCCTGCCGAGTGAGTCACGCCTACCCCGAAAGGGAAATGGCTTAATGGTGTAATAATAATAAGGTATTTTGAAAGATCCCAATGAATTTTTAATATATTTTAATAATTCGAAGTAATTTTAAAGGATTTTCAAGGTCTTAGGTTTTTTCTATTTATTAACATTTTCTCGAGCTTTAAAAGGTTTCAAAGGGTTTTAAAATATCTCAAAGAATTTGAAAATTGTAAGAGTGCATAATATTTTTCAAGAATTTTTGGATGGATTTGTCAAATTTGTAGTGATCATAAAGAATTTAAAAGGTTTTATGTTATTTTTAAAACTTTTCAGGAGTTTTGCAGAGATTAAAAAATGTTGACGGGATTTCACTCGATTGTCAAGGATTTCACAATTTTCGAAGATCTTGAAATATTTTAGGGCAATTTAGAAGTTTCCGAAGTATGTGAAAAAGATTTTTTAAATGTCAAGAAGTTTCAAAGTATTTTGATTATTTTAAGGGATGGAAAAAATGTTAAGAATGTTAAGGTAAATGTCAAATAATGTAAAATAAGATAAATGTCAAATAAATATTAAGAATGAATGAAATAACTAAAATTAAGACCTATAAGGTTTTCAGATGTATTTGAAAAATTGTAACGGATCTGGACATATTTTCGAGGATTCCTCTGATTTTAAGAGATTTTAGGTACTATAAATGTATTTTTTTTTTAATTCGTCAGGAGTTCAGAAAATATTATATAATATTTTAGTGGATTTCGAAGAATTTATTTATAAGAATTGAAGGATTTCATAGTACTTAAAAGATTGTCAAATATTTCTAGATATTCTGCAATAAAATATTTTGAAGAATTTAAAAAGATTTTAGGATGTTTGCAAATGCTTTAACGAATTCTCGATTGATTTATCTAATTTGATCGGAGATGAAGGAGTTTTAAAGATTGCATTTTATTTTTTGGAAATTAAAAGAAACTTTTAAAAGCTCTAAAAATTTTCGAAAAATTTTGAAAATTTTACTAGATTTGAAATACCTGCGTATTTTTACAAATTTCAACAAATTTTCGAGGGCTTCAAAATGCTTCAAGTGAGGTTTAAAGTTTCAGAGTATTCGAATAATTTTAAGGTATTTTAGAAAATTCCAAGGGATGAAAAGCGCTTAATAAATGACCAGAGAGTTTAAAACTACTTAAAGTTTCTTTTTTTTTAATTTTTGGTTTATTTCAAAAGCTTCCAAGGAATTTTAAATTAATTTTAGTAATTTTATGGGATTTTCAAGAGGTTTGAAATACTACAAGGCAATTTTAAATGATTGTCGGATATTTAAAAAGTTCCAACGGATTTAAAAAGACTTTAGAGGATGCGAAATATTTAGAAAAAATGATTAGTTTAGCGAATTTTTAATTAATTTTATTCATTTAAAAGGGTGAGGATATTTAAAAAGATTCCAATGGATTTCATCAGATTTTATATGAATACTGTGATTTAAAAGCATTTTATAAAAGCTTCAAAGGTATTTTATTAAATAATTGTGTATGATTTTAGGAAACATCATCAGATTTCTAAAAATTTCAGGGGATTTTATACTGTGTTAATGGATTTCAAATAACTTATTCACAAAAAGTTACGGTTTTGATTAGGGTTCAAAGATTTGAAGAGATTTTGAAATATTTTTTTTAATTCATTAGAATTACTGTATAGAATTCACTCTGAGTTCTTATTGATATACTCTAAATTCCTTTAAAATCTTTGACATTCTACTAAATTGTGTTAATTCACTTGAATTTTTTTACATTTACCCAATTCTACCCAATTTAACTGATTTTTGTTAGATTTTGTTTAATTTATCTTGAAATTTTTTTAACTTACTTTGTAGTCTTAGAATTTTCATGAAATTCTATTGGATTCTCTTGAATTATTGTAAATGGATTTCAAACTTACTGAATTCAATTAATCTTTTCTTATTTTGAAATTGCTTTCAATATACTTAAATTTCTAAAATGTTTACCTTTTCTATAATTTCATCGAATTTTTCTCATTTTCTTTAATTTCGAATAAATTTTAAGTCTAATTGAAACCATATTCACTCAAGTTTTACTCAAATCAGTGAAACTTTTGTATTTTTTCCAATTTATTTGAACCTAATTGAATTTATTTGAATTGTTTTAATGTTTTATGAATTTATCCTGAATTCGTTCAAATTGTCCGGGAATTTTTATAATTTTCCTTGAATTTTTTTCATTCAAAGGATGGTTAGTTACGTTATTGCTGCAAATTTGTAACTTTATCAACTTTTTTGGTCAGGGCTTTGTCACTTTTCGGTGTAAATAGGTGACTTTTTAACTTTTTTCAAGTGAATTAGGCTGTGGCAGCCATCAAAAAAATTAATTTGGAATTTATAAATTAAGAATTAAATTGACTGTATTTCACTCTTAAGAGATTTTATCGAAAGAATGTTATAAGATTAGAATTTTGGTCTTTGTTTATTAGTGGCCAGGGAAAATGAAACATTGTTTAGAGAAAAAATTAGGAAAAAGTCAGGGAATTTTGTGAATGAAGTTTTCACCTTTCTTTTGCATTTTTCTTTCACAGAATTATCGTGGATCAGACTTGATCGATTTATAAACCTAAGAAGGATTGTGAATAATAAATGCGCAATTAACAAGGACGACAGACCAGCGATTTTAAATGAAATTTACGATCGTGATCGATAAGTTCTGGTGCTTTGGCAGGGCTAATAGGCTGGAAATAATTGGAGCAATAAATAAGTCATTATCGGTGCCTCCGCAAGATTATTTAATCAATGAAGAAGGGCCCTTCCTTCCGATCGTTTCCCATTTCCATATAATCGTCATCCTTTGCGCGGCGCCCGGTTCACGTGTATATTAATATCCCAGATGCACGCGAGACGCCGAAATATTTTAATCATGGCTAATTGGAGAGTAATAATGGAGTTCCGCTATTCGCTGAGGCACTCGGACTACCCGAAGTTCCTTTGCATTCTCACCGGAAGTCGACGCGATTCCTCGAGGAGGGTCCGTGATCTACACTCGACGACACAGAATTCGGGCAATGTAGTGGAGAACTTGGTTTTATTCATAGAAATCGCGAAAACTTTAATAATATTTATTATTATTCATGATAAATAGATGTTCTATGCCTCTATCATGAATCTATGCCTGAATCATGAACTTCAAAACACAATATAAATGGTGGCGGCCCTGCAGACTAAGCCTAAAAAATCTTAAGTAAATACAATGGCGTTGGCCAAAGCCCATTTAAAATACTGAATTCTTTTTGGATTCCAATTCAAAAATCATTATTGGGAAATCTCTGGAACTACTTTTTACACATTTTCTGTGTCACTGCACATTAGGGTGGTCCTTATTTACTCTTGATGGATTTTTTTTCGAATGTCTTTGATCTCACCCCCCCCCCCTACTCTCCCTTTTTTTGAATAATCAAAAAAATTATCTCCACAAAATATGAGCGAAATCGGTTAATATTAACATTTGGCCCAAATCACTCAAATTTTCTCATGCAATTAACATGGGGAAAAGTACCGTCAAATTTTAAATGCAGCTTATTTTTTTATTTTCCATCGGAATCCTTTGGATCTGTACAATTATGATATTTTTAGTCTATGTTGAAAAAATATATCTATACGAAAAATTTTTTTTTTTATTTTACAAAATGGCGGATCCCTCAATTTGAACAAATGTTACAATTTCTACAATTAATAAAAAAATCTCCTCAAATTCTTACAAGAGAGAGATTCATTAATTAGAAAGCACGTCATGACAATTACAATTCTAAATCTATTGTAAGAATTTGACGATATTTTGTTATTAATTATGGAAATTGTAATTTTGGTTAAAATTTAGAAGTCCGCCATTTTGTAAATTCAGAAGAAAAAAAATTTCGTGCACTTATATTTTTAGAACATATTCTATAGATCATAATTGTACAGAAACAAAGGATTCCTATGAAATATACAAAAATTAACTGCATTTGAAATTCTGTGGAACTTTTCCCCATGTTAATTTCATGAGAAACTTTGAGTTCTCAGGGGCACATGTGAATATGACTTGATTTCTAAAAATCTAAAAATAAGGACCACTGCTGATTGAATTATTTTGGTCGCGTCAGTTGCCGCATGACCGTCACCTATTATATTGTGTTTTAAAGCTTAAGTTTCGCCCTTCAAAACTACCGTGATGCGGAAAAACTTTCAAGTTTGACCAAGATTGACAATGCACTAAAGTAAAATATATAAATTTATTACTTACCTAAAATAAATATGGTTTTTGGATGGGAAATCTAAAAATGTTGTTAATTTATTCCTATCGCCCACAGTTTACTAGACAGTGGTGAGAAATTACAATTTTAAACTTTTTTTAGCTGACTTCACATGCCTGCAGATGGCTTGTATTTATTCCCAAATTTTGTAACTATTTCGTGGGTATCCCGTGTAGAAATTCAAATGGGGAACTAGTGTGGTTCCCGACCATTTTACCCCACTTAAAGTGGGGGGCTAGTCGGGACATCTGACTAGCCCCCGACCAGTAGCGTCACGGTAGATTAGTCAGGGACCAGTCAGGTGACCCGACTTATCCTAGTCGAGGCCTGATCGGGTACTAGTAGGGGTCATATGATAATACATCCGCGTGGAATATTAACCAAACTCCCCAAAATTTGTGGAACATCCCCTAAAAGTTTTTCAAAATGCTTATTATTTACGGAAATCTCCATAAACTTTTTTAAATATTTAAAAGTGCTCAAATTTACCCAAGATTTAATGTGGAACATATCCTATGCTTAAAAATGCATAGGATTTATGTAACTAAAATTCCCCAAAATTTGTGGAATATTAATTATAAAAAAAACTTCAGCTGGAACGCAGCAATGGAAGAGCTTCGCTCTGAAGGAACCGCCATGTTGGTCACATCAGTTTCTGCTCCAGGTAATTATGAATCGTTAAGTTTGGACTGCTGTCTTAAACACTCAGCGCATAATTTCTGTTGCGCGAGAGGCGGCACGTCGCGCCCTTGCGGATTTTCTTTAAAGCTACCAGTCCAGAACCGCAAGATTCAAATGAAGGTGGTAGCGAAATTTGAACTGTACCGTGCTTAATAGTTTGCTACTAGGATACTGCTCTACACTGATTAATCAAAAACTTTTTCTCTTTCCAATTTCAAGCGCATGATGGATTAGACTTTATTTACATATGGCAACCCTTTCAGATCAATTTAAAAATAAGCATCTGTACAAATTTAGAGCCTTATGACTTTCGGCAGACTTTTCACCTACATCTATATGTATTTTTTTCAATATGGATTTTCTTAAAATTCCTTACAAAGGTATTTTTAAATGTTCCTAGAAATTTCCAATTTTCTAAAAAATACTACAAAAAAAGATAACGTGATTAGATGAATTTAACATTAATAAATATTTCCTCTAAAAAAACGGTGTAAAATTATTGTTAAATATATTCTTAGTGTTTTAGAATAAAAAAATCATTACACTTTTTTAGATATTACCTCATTTGATAAAACCTCGCCGAAAACTCAAACATAAGAATAACCCGACCAGAGCCCCACCAGCTCCCGACCAGAGCCTGAAGATTATCGGCACGGAAAGTAGTGAAAAAAAGGCCCGGCTAGCCCTTGACCAACCACCGACCAGACCCCGACTGAAATTTTGACAACAAAAAGCTTAACTAGTCCCCGATTAGTCCCTGACTGGGTACTTTGTCAAAATTAATAACCCGACTAGCCCCCGATTAGTGCCCGACTTGTAATAGGGCCAAATGGGTTTATTTCCACACGGGATGTTATATAAATCTAGTCGAAGCTGCTTGAAGCCTATAGATTTCATAAATCATACAAGGCAGTAAAACTCTGACAGTATAACGGATTGAGTCTTTAATTTAGTAAATCTTTAGTGGCTTCTACATTAACTATACTGAGTATCATCGATTGTATTTACTACAATAACTCGTATGAAGTCAAAATTTTCAGCTCTCTTTTATTTTTCCCCACTACGTCGTCACTTTTTCTCCCTAGTGAGGCAACCAAATTAGGGTTCTTCTTTCGTAGGATTGTTTAAGGTGCGACGAATTTAAGGTGAGCAGCCTAAGCCATGCGTCTAGCAAAATTGTTATTAAAAGTTACCCATAAATTACCATAGATTCGTATACATTTTCTGAATTACCATAAATTAACAAAAATTCTTATAAATTTCACAAATTTAATAAATCCACCAATTTTCACAAATTTTTTGAATTATGGTAATTTTTGGGACGAGATTAGGATATTCGTGGCAACAAAGATTCAATGTGGATTCCTATAGATTTTTTTATGAGCAATACGAATCTCGAATTTTTAAATCGATATCTCCAATAGTTTTCGGGATATTTTGTTTTACTTTTTGTCTAATTTTTATCATTTCTTAATCTTGATTTCGATTACAAAATTTCAGGAGAAAACCTAATTAAACAGTTTATGTGCGAGTGCTGCCGAAGTTACTGTTGCCCAAATAAAGGATACAAAAACTATCGGACTTCAGGAAAGGGGGAAGGGTATGGTTGGAAGTGGGTGTCAGTGAAGATACTATCCCCAGAGAGGGGTTATAACAAAATGGTGTTGGCTATAAAGGAATTGTGTTTGTGGGTGGGAGGGGG
>NC_046662.1:82882917-82914872 GCF_010883055.1 Belonocnema kinseyi | reverse complement strand
GGTGTCACCAAAGTCATTTTCCCCCACAGAAGAGGTGTAAAAATGGGGGTACTCACGCAAAGGTTGGACTCTTGCGAAGGGGGTAGAGGGCTGGGAGTTGGTGTCGGTAAATTGACTCTCTCCTAGAGAAGAGGTATACAATCGGAGGGGGCCTAGAGAGAAAAGGGGTAAGTGGTATGACAAATTCCTTCTCCAACAGGTAAGGAATGTAAACTGCGTTGATCCCCAGTAAGGTGGAAGCGTGTGGCTGGCGGGTGAGTGCCGGCAACATCATTGTTCCCTAGAGCCTAGAAAAAGGGTATAGAAACGAGGGTTATGTCTGGTAAGGGGATGAGTGTCGGTGAAATCGCCCTACATAGTATAATCGATATTTTGAATTTTATTGAGGAAATATGTTATTTAAACTGAAAAAGTCAATAATTTTAACATAGCAAATCGATATCTCGAAAATCATTCGAGATACTAATTTAAAACATTTATTATTTGATTAAAATAATGCTATAACATGTTAAAACATGTTTGACGCAATATAAAAAATAGAGTTGTGTGATTTAAATAAACACTATTTCAAGGGACTGCTCAAATTAAAATTGGGACAATCGTCCTTTAATAGTAACGTTTCGGACATTCTTCGGTTTTAAACGGTCGAAATCCATTATTTTGAAAATCAAAAAGAGTTTGCGTTTAAATATGTGACACCTGAACACTTAATTAAAATATTGTATTTCTTGCGAGTGTGTTTCGAAATAACTGTTTCAGAAACAATTTTAAAAAATCAGAAATATGAAGGAAATTTCTGTAATGAGGAAACATTAAACACATATAATATTCCATGACTCATTGATTTTGCCCACATTGAAACTCTTATGTTAAGCTCGATTTTTGCGTATTTTTTGTCTCTCGAATTTTTATCTGTTCCTATTATATCAACGATTTTTTTTTACAGAAATATAATTTTTTGTCAAAAATCTATCCAATCACTTTGAATGTCACTTGATACTACAAAATATGATTTTCGTTATCAACATTTATGATATTTAAAATATTTATAATTTCAATTAGAAATTACAGTTTTTGATGCGCCATTTCTTAATATTTGATGGAGATTTTTAATTTCAAATTTCATAATATTGTAGTTCAAAACTCAAATTTTAAAAATGGGAGGACCATCTCAATAATAAATCTTTCAATTTAATAATTTCAGAGTTAAATATTCTATATTCTTTGGTTTCAATTTTTAGGAATTTGCAATTAAACAATTACAAATTATATATATAAAATTTTAAACAATTTAGCTTTAAAATAAGTTGTAATATCACAATTCATGGTAATTAAACATCTCTCTCAGTTTTGAATGAAGTTCGAATTCTATTAACTTTAAGGCCGTGGCTATACATGCACTGAAATTTCGGTACGGAAATTTCAGAACGAACAGCCGGAGTTTTGTTTTTAATTATATCGAGATTCTTCAATTCAAAACAAAATTGTTTAGTTTTGAATTTTTTAAGTTAAAAGTTATACAATTTCTACTCCTTGATAATGAAATTGTCTGATTAAAACATTTTTCGTCTAAAATTTTTCAATTTTTAGAGCTTTTGAATAAAAAAATTTGAATCTTAAACACTGTCAAACTAAAATTATTTAATTTTGAACACAGATCATTCTCCTTCTCTTCTTTTTTTATTCAATGATATCAGAAAAATTAAACTATAGCATAGCAAATGTTATTTTGTATCTAAATTTTGCATGCCCAAAGGATTTCATTTAAACCGTCCCCGACAAAAATCGAACTAAAAGGAAAGGTTCGAGGATAGGAATCTTCTATTCCCTCAAATTTCCAATCACTGTCACGACATTCTAAGGGTTTCCTACGATACGCTAAAAAAGTAAAAAAATGCGCAAGTATTTTTAAAGTATCCTAAAAAAATGTGCAGGAGCAGGACCAATGTATTTCACATGCAAAATTTTGTTTCAATGGGAAAAAGAGCGTTGATGCTTATTCGAAAATATATATTTTAAGTTTTAAATTATTATTTTAATTTTAAGCTATTACAATGACAATTAAAAATGTAAAAAATAATACCAAACAATATAAATATGATTCCAATTCTCTAAAGTTCACAATTTCATACAGATTTTTACGAAAATTTGAGAAAATTTTAATATTTAAAAGTGTTTTTAATCATTAATTTTCAAATTGTTTATATTTTTAATTTTATGAAGTAAAAATCCAGCCACGTTGAAGACGTGCACTTCCTGCTAGTAATGAAATAATTGTTGTGAATGATCATATTTTTTGAATGAATTTATACAGAACACGAAAGCAGTTTGTAAGAGACGAACTGGCTGTCCGAAACAAAGCGCCGGTAAATCAGAAAACGTAGTATTTCGTGATTCTCGCTTCTCGTCTAAATCATCCGGCCACGTGATATAACCTAAGCTTTCTTACACGAGCAGACAGTAGTTTCCTTCCTTTAATAATTTTTCCGAAATTATCGAGTAATAACCGGTCCGCGTCGCGTATAATATCTCTATATTTCAAAGCCATTAGTTTATAATCAACACGTCTCCCGGCCAGCGGACCCCGTCCGATTCTGAAATACGTTGTGTCTCGGCTCCGCTCGCGGAACCGCCTCCTCTTTTGAATATTACTGTGTCTAAGCGCTTAGCAACATGCGAGGCCGCTCGAAGCACACCCCTTGCATGTGCATTTTCTCCAAAAATATAATTTGCATAAAATATTATCGGATAGATTTTGTGTAAGAAATAGCGGCTTATTTTTGTCTGGAAATAATTTTATTTGCTAGATCATTTATGGAATAATTCACGGAGAAAAATGGATGTTTAGATGTAGGTGTTCAAAGGGTAAGAATGTAGCACCTAACATGCAGATATTCATGCCAAACATTTACTACCTTTTTGAGATGTTAGGCGTAAACATATTTTTATGTTCAACTGAAACACATTCAGATGTTAAAAACATCCAAGCACATTGGAATTTTACGACTGTATTTGACGGCTATATATTTTCAATATTAAAATTATGGAATAATAAAATTTTGTAACATTTCCAAAGAGTCAAAATTATATATCCCTAAATAAAATTGGATAACGATTTCTTTCTGCCTAAAGAAGGAAACACTGATCTCAATTTTCAGGTTTATTGACTTAACACATTTGGCAAAATGTTTATAAATTTGAAATAGAATATCAGTTTAAGTTTTACTAAAAATAGATAGAATTGTAAATTTAGATTACAGATGATTCGTTCTCCGATTACTTGCACTCATTTTTGTGTTTAATTGAAAATATAAAACATAACTTTAATTCGACTGAATGTATCATCTGATCGAATTTTCATACAGTTCATCTGCTTTTCGTTCGTATACGAAAATTAAAGTTTAATTTTAAATTCACAAGCAAGTTATCAATTAATTACTTAAATGCTTATAAATAAGTAAACTCCTCAAATCTTCACAGGCGTTATTTGACATAACCATGCATGTAATATCTCGGATACTTCAGTTGAACATTTTGGATGATAGAGAGTAATTTCTCACTTTTTGAGATCTACACATGCTAACTTTGAACATATAGATTGTTGTCCTATAGTTTGAACCTCCATTTTTCTCCGTGTTGTCACTTTCATGATTAGATTATTAATTTAATTTTTGCGACCAATCACTATAACTAATAATTACAACTTAATAACGTGTGAAATTGAAAAATATGTATATATTGATTGATTTTGAATTGAAAACGTTTCCAATTAAATAATTCAGGAAATAATTTCAGGAACGTTGAATGGTTTAGAAAGTCCTGAAATATAAATTTGTTTCTATATTCACAAAACTCAAAATGAGAACAAAATAATTTTAAATAACCTCTAGAGTGAATTAGTATCTCTATTTCGATATTGCCCTACAGAAAGTAACTTATAAATAAAAATCGTTTTTCGGTAACAAATATATTTTTGATGCTTATTTCAAACTGACAGATGCTTCGTTTATTCTTTATCTCACAATCTGAGTAAAAATATGCATATATCGTTCATAACGTCATTCCACTTAAATATTTTAGATACATTACAAAATTTCATTATGTTTCAATTTAATCGTTCAAAATCAAATAAGTATAGATTAGGAGAGTTTTTGAAAAAGGACAATATTTTAAATAGATTTAAAAGGAATTAGAACATGAGCTCTTAATACTAAAAAATTGGACAGTTTCATTAGAAAGGAGTTAAAATTGTATAATTTCAAATTTAAAGCCTTTAAAATTAGGAAGTTTTATTATAAATTGAAGAATATCGAAATTGAATGATTTCAGATTGAAATTTTGAAAACGTTCAGAATTAAACAATTTCAGATAAGAATTTGGAAAATTGGATCGTTTAAAATAAAAATAAATTTGAAATCGTTTTATTTCTAATTAGAATAGTTCAAAAGTAAATAATTAAAATTTTTAACGTTGCATTTCAATGATTTTTTAATTAATTTAATATTGATATATATAATATTGATTTAAGATTCACAAATCAAGTCACCCTCATTTTCACTCCTCAAAGTGGAAAAAATGGATACAACACAATTTTTAGCTTTTTAATTTCAAATAATTCAATTCTTAACACTTAACTTTGAATTATTATTGATTCGTGAAATCCCTTAAACTAATACATATTTTAAGGCTTTAAAAATAATTTTAATACTAAACTATTATTCTGACAATTAAAATGTTTAAAAAATACCAAACAATATTGCTGATTCCAATGTTAAAAATTACACAATTTTGACCCTTTTAATTGAAAACTGATTTTTTAAGTTAAGTTTAAAATGCTCGAGGTTTTGGAACATTTTGAAATACAAAATAATTCGATTCTCAATGCCTCGTTCTGAAATGCTTTTATTTTTAAGGCTTAAATGTGACAGATTATATTATCAATATTTCGTTGTGTTTATTTATTCTGCAAGCAGTTAATTCAAAACAGTTCACTTAAAAATACTTTAAACTGAAACTCGTGCACTATCAAGTCTCTCAATTTGATATTTTACGATTTTGAATAATTTAAAAAACTAGATCATTCGATACATTTAAACTTGAAACCAAACAATTTAGAATATTTAATTCTTAAATTAATAAATATAAAATTGATTATCAAAGCCTTAAATATGAAATTTTAGAATATTTGAGAACTAAATTGAAAATAAAAAAACTTTAGTTTTAACCCTCACACAATATATGGGTCTGTCAGACCCCGTTGCAATCCACGAAATGGCTGTATTTTCGAAAAGTACCTCCATATTTTTTGTAATAACTCAAAACCTAGTAAATTTAAGAAACTTTAATTTGCATATTCGAATTTTTGAGATCCTGTTATAAAAGACTGAATTTCGATTTGGTCTACCGGACCAAGTCTATCCTTTAAGGATTATTTGGCTAATCTATCCTGTGAGGATTAAGACCACAAAAATGAAGTATGTGTCGAGTTGCCTCGAAAAATTGGGGTTATTAGAAAAGCGGATGGACTAGTTTTCTCGAAAATCCGGGAAGACTAGCCAATTTTGTGAAAAATATTGTACTAGTTATCCCAAATTTCGAGACGACAAAACACTTTGAAGAAGTAATCTGTTTTTGAATTTTTAATTATTATTTTTTATAACTTGATTGCTGGGGCAGAATAAAAAAAATATTTTAAAATAAAAATTTGATTTGAAGAACATGTCCTCATTTTAATAGAACAGTTGAAATTAACTGAATTGCGAATTGAAGATTGGAACAGAAAAAGATTATTTTTCTCAATTCTATGGTCCTGGAAGTAAATGTAATGATAACGTATATTATCTGATACAGTGCTTGATTCTTTTCGATAATGTGCAATTTTATTTAGCGCACTTGTGTTTTTAAGTAAATGATAAGTACAATTGAAAATGTAGAGGCATGTTTGTTCTAATTTATTTAGTCTAACGCTTTAGAAAGCAAAATAAACGAACTTGATTAAAATGGACGTTATATGAAAGAGCTGGTTCGTAATTTAGCCTTCTTTGAATCTAAATTCAATTCGATGAGGAATTGATTTCAGAAAAGTTAAATAATAGAAAGAGTCCTGAATCATAGATTTGCTTCTGTATTAACTAAAATAAAAATATGATTCAAATAGTTTGAAATAACCTGTGGAATGGATTAGTAATTCTATCTCGATAATCCATTATAGAAAGAAACTTATAAATAAAAATCGTTTATTTTTCGGTAACAATAATATTTATGATACTTATTTTAAACTGACAGGTGCTTCACTATCATTCCACTAAAATATTTCAGATTCGGTCTAATATTGCTCCAGTTTTTAATTTAATTATGAGACTTATGGACAACCAAAATTAGAAAATTTTTCTCAATATACAAAAAAAAAATTGAATTTGAAAATATGTTCACAACGTAAAAATATTTTGTACATATCTTCTACATATATTTTTTTATGATTTCATTATTTTTATTTTTAGATTAACAAAAGGGATAGTTGACCTCAGGTAATTTTTTATTATTAAAAGAAATACATGGAGAAAAAATGTAGTGGGGAATTAAAGGAAACTGATTCAAATTGAAAATATTAAAAATTCCTATGTTTGCTATTTATAGAGTTTACTAAGAAAATGTTTTAAAATCGGCAATTCTTAGTCACTTTTGGTAACGCGTAACTTCAATAACAAAAAAAAACATTGTTCTACTCACTTTAAAATCAGGATGTCTATCTAGCGGACCTGGAGATCGAAAAAATCATGAATTGCTTCGGGAAAGAACCCAGCATTTATTTAAACCGTGAAATCTCCGAGAATTTGATTTAGAATCGAGAATTTTTTTCTTCTATCGCTAAATCGACTGTTTTCTACTTTATATTGTTTTTCTCATTGTTTAGTCGAAAATCGGAGAGATGAAAAATTGCATAGCTTCACGTATCGTATATACCAACAATTTTTTTCTCCGATTGTGTAACATTTGTGTATGTAAATTGTATAAAAGTTAAAAGAATCTTTTTAACAGGTTGTAGGCTTTTAGAATTTGCCATAAAAGAAGCCAACAAAAAGAATCCAACATGTTTTTAAAAAATTTTAATCAAATCTTGCATAGAAATAGTTTTTAAAAATAGCTTATTTCTAAAGTTGCGCTATGTGATATTCGGCCATTATCAAAATAAATTTTCCAAAATATATGCAGAGCAGGTAAAAATATTTTAAAATAATTGAAAAATTACTTTTTTTATTTTTATTTCAGCGTTTCAAAATATTGTCTCATTTCGTAGCATGAGGAATTGAAAAAAACGCGACACTTTATAGAACAATATTTATTATATTTTTTATGAAGCAAAGAAGTGGAAAAGGGCATAGACTTGTCAGTCGTCCCAAAAGTTGAGACCACTAGCTACTCTTATGAAAAAATGGACTACTCGTCTCGAATTTCGGAACTATGTGGCACTTCGTAAGAAACTTTATGCAAAAATAGTGATAATTATTTACGGTTATTTGGAGTCAACGCACTTGGTAAATCAATTTTCAAGTATGCTAAAATTTTAAGTATCAAATTAACCATTTTAGCCCGCATTATGAATAGTTAAAATACTTATTTTCGGAGTTCTATCATAAAAAAGCAATACTACGTGACTATTACACAAAACGCTTATGGGACACATTTTGCAGTGATATTTGAAATCCTTAAATCTAAGTTATTAAACTCTTTCTAATTACTATTTTTTACTCAGTATAAGAAATATATGTTAATCTCAAAGATTAAAAAATTTTGGTTCATTTTATTAGAAAATTTTCCGCTTGAAATTTTTAGTTTGGTACAAGTGCGTCACCCAACATTTTGGATATTTCACGAAGTTGTTCCTTGATGTATGTGCTTTATTATAAGATATAATTATGTATAATATTTAGAAAAAAAGAAAATACGGAGAACATTTGGAACCTTGAATGTTTAATTTTTTGGCAATCAGTGAGCCCTTATTTTATATATTTTAGAGAAATAATTATATCGAAAGAAATATTTACATTTGTCGAACATTTTTTTGAACATCAAACACCTTCCGCTATGTGAACAGATATTTTGCAGCTTATAGAAATTTACCTTTAAAATGATCATTAGGCATATTAAAGTTTGGACTAATTTTGCAAATATCTTAATATATCATTCCGATAGCTTTCAACCTATCAAGAAGAAACCACTTTCTATGACACATGCATGATATCAGCCCTTTTTTCACCTAAAAGCGGGGCTAAAGCTCAATTTTTTACTCCCTAGGGAGTGAAAAGTGATGTCAGAGGCGCATAATGAAAACTATTCATCTATGAGCTCGCATTTTACGATAAGCAGCCCACTCACCGTAAAAACTGTAAGGAAATTTTGGTTGCAGATAATTTACTTTTGCCGTGATATATAAAAATTAACCATATATAACCGATCAAATATTCTTAGATTATCAAAATTTTCCGGAAATTTTAGAGAATTACCTTATATATTACCATAACTCACCAAAAAAATATTTGGAAATTTATAAACATTTTTAAGTTGAATTGTGGGCTATGTATGATAAGTTACCAACAAAAAAATTCATTTAAAATTACCGTAAATCATCCTTTCTTCAATCGAAATTTAATATGGCCTGAAATCATGACTGTATTTCTAAAAATGTCTGAAATCATCCATTTGCTACAAAAATATCGTATTAAAAAAACTTAAACCATAATCGACAAACAGACAGTGTCATATTCGTGTTCAGTCATGTACAGATTCACGTAATATTAATAACTTTAGTCTTTAATCAGGGATAAGTTTTGCACGTGTACATACATTATTTTTTTCTTCCTGTCATAAATTTTGCATCTGCATGTTACGTTAAAATCCCTTTTCGTACGTAGGTGTGGGTCAAATTACAAAAAGAAATGTTCTAATTTGTCGAGAATTTGTCGTCTTTTTCGGTTGAAATAACTGCTTAGTTGAAATATCAATTATCAACTATTACATTTTTCATTGAGAATTAATCTTTTTGGTTACAAAATGAAGTTTTTAATCAAAAATTTAACTATTACATTTATTATAATAAATTCATCTTATTATCCTTTTTTTAACTCTTTGTTTTTCTTAGGAAAATAATCTCGTCAGTTGAAACTTCATCTTTCTAATTGAAATTCCCATTCCAATTAATGGACATAAAATTAGTTCTTTTGGTGTGAAATTAATCGTTTACGATTGATTATTCAACTTTTTTGGTTAAAAACTCCTATTTTTGTTTGAAAAATCAACTGTTTTTAAGGAAATCCGTCCTTTTCGGTTTGAAAATTTGTATGGTTGAGAATTAAATTAATTTGTCGAACATTCGTTTTTTATAAGTTTATTCGACAGTTTTTCATTGAAAATTAAATATTTTTTTTGCGGAAATATGAACTAATACATTTTTTAAGAATTAATTTTTATATCGAAGATTCGCCACTTTTATTGAAAATTAAGCTGGGTTGAAAATTTATTGTTTATCTGAAAATCGGATTCCTACATTTTTGTTTTAAAATTGATCTTTTTGAGTTGAAAATTCAACTCTTTGATTAAAAATTCATGAATTGCACGCACTTTGTGGACAACCGCTTATAAAATGTTGTATGCCTATTGTCATTAAAAGTTTTTCAAATAAATTTTAAAAAAAATTTTTTGCATTAACATTATTTTTCTCCTATGTGTGAGGTTGTTTTTATACCTATAGAAAAAATTTAAAACGGGTAGGGAAAACGAAAAATTGTTCAGGGAAAAGACAGGGAATTTGGAAATTTCCATTTTGTAGCAACGCTGCCCCGGGAACTTCAAATTGTCTGATCACTAGACACCCTGAAAATTTCTCCGCCTTAATTATAACCCTCCACCCATGAATTAATACCGATTTATCATGATCTGCAATCACCTAAAACTAATTACACAAAACTGCAAATGGAAAAAAAGAAACCTCTCAAAGCTGGACCTCAATTACAATTTTGAAACCTTCGTGCTAAGCGAATCGAGTCATTTGCATGGCAAGTGTCCGCGCGTCGTCCATCGTTTCGTCCTAACCAATAATCGGAGAACTCGGAACGCGGTTCGTCTATCGGTCAGACATCGCTATTGACTAATGACAAAACTACAGGCTCTGGGATCTCTAACGCGCGTTACTTCGGTCGGTATCAAGTTGTTGCTGGTCCAGTTCGGTGGCTAGAACCTCACTCGCTCGTCGAATGATAATTTGCGATTGACCCCCTCGACCCCATACCCCCTGTTCACCCAGTTCCCTCTGTTCCTATTTCCCCCTGCAACCCTCGACAACCATCCCGACGACTCCAGCATCCGTCATCCCCCCGGTGAACCCACCCGCCTCAGCGGGTCGCCCTTCGTGCCCCAACATCGCGTCCACCCTTTGATTACGTCACTTCCCCTCACCCCGTCAGCACCCTTCCTCCCGCTCCGCAATCCTCTAATTATATTCACTCGGTGCTCCAACTCTCCAGTTCCAGGGGGTCCAATTCCGTTCACCTTTCATTACTACAGCTACGTTTCTAGCGATCGAACCAGCTGTGCTTTTTTAACCCCCCCCCCCTTCTCATCCCATCCACCCACTATCAGAGACACACACACACAACCCCCCGAACCCTTTAGAGTTCATCTCCTTATTCCTTAGTTGACATGCCATTGGGAGTATTTTGAAATAGTGGAGTTCTCTTTATAGATTGCAGAACGATCAGGAGATGGGAGGACAAGAAAATTATTGCTTCGACTGAGCTTTTCTCAAGCTATTTACATTTTATGTTTGCAATAAGGATATTTTTATTAGATTTAATTTTATAACAGTCGTAAGATATTTTACACTTGAACCTGGAATTAGAAACATCAGATTTACGGTATTCCGAGAATTGATGTCTCAAAGAGTTTCGGTATTAAAGGAACCGCAGGATCAAGAGAGGCAATGCTCATTTCAGGGTAAAAAATAGCATGAGGGCTGCACTCTCAGCGCGTTATTTGTATCAGGTGTCGCCATGCGTCCAAATCAAACAGAATTAATTCATGCGCCCTGCCTGTTTACGTTTTGAGTCGCTGGATTTAGGATCATGGCCACTCTAAGCCAAGCTTGAAACCGCTCTTCATACCAGGTTCCAGTCTTTATATGAATGAGCAAACACTTTTTATCTTTGAATAATTATCTATTATTGGCTACTGCCAGCAAGTGCGTTCATTTGTTGATGTTGTTTAATGACGTGTTTTCGTAATGATCTGTATCTTTTTCAAGTTATTGTTCACAAAAAACAGTTGAAGAAAGTTCGCAAAACAGCTAGAAGATTGTAGAAATCAAGAAGAATAATCTTCAAAAAGCATATGGAACATTCTAGAATAATAAGACATTCAGGGAAACCTCCTGAGTTATAATAAATCATAATTAGTAACATATTTGGACAATCATTAGAGTTAGACATGGGAGACTTATGACTTATACGTTTTAACACTTTTTTAAGGTACAGAACCTTGGAGAAGATTTAAGAACTTAGCAAAAATCGTTGAGGGGTGCACGTCTTACGCAATAAACTCGTTCGAGTTTATTGTAGAGTTTTATTTTGACACCATACATTTTCTATAATATTACACGCAAAAAAGCCCTGTAAATTTTTTACTAAATTCTGTACAAATATGGACAACATGACTTCTTACTAGATTTTACAAAATACTCACTTAAATCAACTGATTTTTTGTGTATTTCGCCTAACTTTACTTGAAATTAGATGTGCTTGAAGTTCTGAATGTTAAAAAAAAAAAAAATTTGGATGATGACTTTGTAAACTAGAGACAGTGCCTAAATGTTTGCTTATTTATATTAAGAATAATAAATTATCAAGAGAAATTTATAATGAAGTTTTTAAATTATAGTAGGGACAATATTTGCTCCGGGTTTTCTGTAAATTTTAGCTATCTTTTTTTTGTTTGTACCCTAAAATTTACATTCAATGTTCTCTAGAAATGGATAGTTAATAATTTGGGAACTCGAAGTAAGATTTATTGGAATCAAATTTAATCTTAGATTTTATTTCCATCAATTTTAATTGATTTGCTTATTACATAACTAAAGATATTTACATCGGATTTCTGTAAGTAAAAAAATAAAATAAAACACTTATGAACCTAATAGTACATATCAGTTTTATATAAAAGTCAAAAAATATAATAATATTATTGTCTATAGCACTTTCATCAAATTTTAGCATAAAAAATTTTCGGGTTTCTCTGTGATATTAACATTATTATCAGATTTTAAAGCTTGTCACATATTAGTTTCATGTATCAAAGGAACTACATAATAACTGTATTTGGATAATTTTCAACTCCGGTAAAGATAGATTATTTGTATTTATTCTTTAAATTAGAAAAGAATGTCCACTTTTTCCGCAATCGTGTAAATGGCAAAAGTATCTTGGTGACCTGTCTTTATAATTGCAATCAGCTGTCGATAACCCAGAAGCCTGGCATTTCATCATAGATAGTCGGCTTTGGGGACTGATCAACGAACAAAGAGCAGAAATTTCCGGTACATCAGCTGAACCCCTCTAGAAAACGATATTTTTCAAATCATTCATTGTATGTACAGATAACAAATATAGAGTAATGATACATCATTTTTAAGCCTTGAAAGAGTGATACGCTTTGATATTTTGATACAACCTCCAATTAAAATTTTTTCAATCTTTTAAAAGCTTCGAGAAAAATTATAAAAAAGAAAAGAAAATGAATAAAATTTGTTAAGGTTTCTGAACAAGTTTTTAGGCTTTTCTTATGAAAGCTTAGTTCTTAATTGAAGGGTTGCAGCATAGAACTAGATATCAAACATATTCACCGAAAAGTATTAAATACAATTTCGTTAAATTTTAATGCCGTAGTCATTTTTCATCAGTTTAGCATACATATTTCTTGAATTTATTATCACAGCTAAAAATTAGCGATTAAAAACATGCACTCACTTCTCGTGCAATATTTCAAGAAAATAAGACAGTATAATAAGAAATAGTTACAAAGATTATTGAATGTAGCATTAAAAAAGTCCTTTTTTATAAATAAAGACTGAGTTAGTGATCGAGAAAGAGAGAGTCGACTTCTGATTTTGGCAAATTTTCAAAATTCAACTTCAACTTTTGGCAGTATCTATGATAATTCAAGAACTAAGTTAATATTCTTGCAGTTTCTTGGGCAAATTTTCAAGAAGAATTTTAATGGTTTATTTATTTTGACTTTTAAATGTTTATCGTTATTTTCCTAGATTTTACTGGCAGTTAAAGTAGAATCTTGAAACTTGACAAAAATTGGAAATTAATCCTTTCTTTCTCTCATACTATCTCGGTTTTGCAGCTATCCCACGAGAAGTGAGTGCGGAAAATATGAACTTTGAACGAATGTTATACGAAAATAATGAACCTTCAAAGAAAACAAAGAATTTTTTATAAAGTAGATCAAGTTCAAATCACGCCGTTGCTTTAAAAAAAACTGATAAAAAAAACATGAATTTGCAAACAAATAGTTGAATTTTCAACTACAAAAGTTCAATTTTCAATACAAAATATCCATTTTTAACCAAAAGTAGAACAGTTACATATTAAGTTTAAAAAAATTGATTCCAAGACTAAATAAAGTGAATATTTTAACAAAATATTAAAATATTTAACGATGGATAATTATTTTCACTGAAGTGATAAGTTTTTAATTAAAAAAAAATTAATTTTCAACAAGAGAGTTCAATATTCAACCAAATAGTTGAATTTTCAACGAAAATGTTGATTTTTTAACCAAAAAGATTATTTTTCTAACAAAAAAAAAGCAATTGCAACAAAAAAGTTAAATTGGCAAATTGCATTGTTCATAAAAAAGATGACCCCCATACAAAAATTACGATAAAAAAATATAATAGTAGACTTTTCAACTGACAAAAAAAATTAGGTTTTGATCAACAACAGTTGATATTTCTTATACACTATTACTTCAGTTCGAATTTAGGCGAAACCCCGTAAAAGAGGGGGAAATATGGGAACAGGGTAAAGAGTATGAAGTCGGAAATATAAAAGTGATTTTCAGACTTATTCCGTTATTATTGAACTTTGCCGTTACTTTTTACGTTACGTAATCCTTTTCGAAATTCACAAGCTTTATACAAATTTATCATAAAAAAAACATACTAAACGTTATCGAATTTCGTAACTTCACATTCAATCCCCCCCCCCCCTACTTTATTACCATCTGTAGTTTCTGCCCTCTCCCCTAATGGTATCGTAGTTTATGAACAACCCCTTGCTGCATATTCCTCCTTAATAATGAAAAACATATTGAAATGTAATTTAACGTGAATATCTTTTTAAATCAAAAAAGAATTATTTGGCTGGAAGATTAAGTGAAGTTTGTAGCATAAGGATAATTTTTTCTGCAGAGAGATTCATTTTGGGAAAAATAAAAATCCTCTTACCTATAAATTTAAGAGGGACATCCATTTGTATAAAGATAAATCCTTTTGACATAATAGAAAATATCTCTGAGTGAATTATAAATTTGAATAAGGCCATAATCGTACAACAAAAATTGTGAAATGATTCAATTGATTGTATGATGTACAGCTTCGAGATACAATAATTCTAAACAGTTCAATATTATTCAGAAAAAAGCTCCTGCTCTATAAACATGAAAATTTCGAATGATGAAGATCGCATTGAAATTCACCCGTTAAAAATTTCATAGATCTGGGAAATACACGGGGGAGCAATTTCAAATGGTGTTCCAGGCGGCAAAACTTACATTAAAATTCGATCATGATCAAGTTTTCTGCAAGCTCACAGAAACACGAGGATATGAGGAAGTTGCTCTTTGGTATGTTTCGGCCTTTTGCTCCACCCCTGTTGCATGTTTGCGAGCTACCACTTAAAGAGGGTTAGAATATACGAGCTTTCGAATTTATCTCGTCGAGAGTTCCTGAAAATACTTAGCATTGCAACTTTCACAAAAGGGATTAAGTTTATTTCAGAAATCAGGTCACACAAAAGCTGAATTATTATTATTGTTATCATATACATAATAATTTAAGTAAAAATTAAAAAATAAAATAATATTTAAAAGAGGTACCCATGAATTATATAACAGCTTTTGAGAGAGGAGGAAGTAACACTTTTTACATAATAACCTCATACGAAATCCATGTATCAAAAATTATTTTAATATTGTATAGAGCATTAAAGCTTAGAAATAAAATAAAATATTGTATTAACGTTTTAGAAAATTGATATCTGTGTAATTAGATCAGACTTTTGATTTTTCCATTATTCAGTGAAAAGATTACTCATGATTTTAGAGGATTTTTATGATTTTGAAATATTTCAGAGGATTTCGAAAGAATTTCAATGCATTTCTAGGGATTGAATAAGATCTCTAAGGATTTCAGTATTTGTTAATGACTTTCATGGCTCTTTATAAGATATTTTTATGATTTTTTTAGGATCTGAAATGGTTTCATAAAACTTTGAATATCCCAAGGGATTAAAACATTTGTTTTAATACTTTAGAGTGTTTCCAAAGATTTCTGTCTTTTAAAACAAATTATGTGTTTCAAAAATGATATCAAGCCGTCTCACTTTTTTTCATCGAACCACAATTTTTGATGTTTTAAAAATTGTATATAAGGTATAATTTGCCTGAGGATGACCGACAGATTGAGGTCGAAAAGTCGCAAAATGTGAAAGAATTTTTATATTTTAATTAAATTATTGACTCGGATTGTTCCTTGTCTTTTTATTTCAAACTTGATCGTAAGACCGAAAAAAATTGAACAAATGTTCATATTAAGTTAGCCATGGCCTTTTTTAGAATTTCGAAAAATTTGGAAGGATTTTAAAGGGCCTTTAAAGCTTTGGGTTATTTTAAAGGATTCGAAAAGATTTTTGAGTGAGTTTCAATTTTTAGGCTGCACTCATTAACTTATTTGAATGAATTTTCCAGCATCTCAAGGGAGTTCATAGAACTTCAAATATTTCAAGGCATTATTGCAATACATTTCCAGGAGTAATATCGGATTTCTCGTGATATTACGAGATTACAAAGGATTTCCTAATATTTTAATAAAAGTTTAAAGCATTTCAAAGATTAAAAAACAGAAGCATTTTTAAGAATTGTAATAAGTTTAATTAATTTCTAAGAGTTTAGGACGTTTTAAAAAATCGCAAAGGAATTTCAATAGATTTTAAGAATTTTCAAAGGATTTTAGGGGATGAAGAGTAAATTAAAAGATTTGAGTGCATTTCAAAAGATGTCAAATTATTTCAAAGGCTTGAAGCGATTTTGAAATATTTTAAGGTGTGTTCAAAGATTTTAAAGAATTTACCAGATTTCAGGGCGTTTGAAAACAAATATACATAAAAACAAAGTTTCTTCATAACTTTTGAAACTAATTCGAACCCCGAAATCATTCAACATTTTTTAGGTTATCGGACTTTGCACTATTTACTAAAGACACCCTTAGATTTGGTGACTTACTTTAACGGATTTGACGACATAATTAAAAAGAAGTAAAATATTTGAAACTTCATTAAAGGCTTTGAATCTTCTCAATCATGTGTTCACAATACACACGTAAATTATTTGATTATTGATTTTTAAAAACTGTATAATATTGTTTTACAGTCCACTCTCTAAATAGTGCCGGACATGGTCTGGACGGAAAGTATTTTTCATGGAACTCAACTTCCCCCACTCTTGGCACGTGGAAGCTCCAGCGAATTCGTGGCCCCTCTCTCTGAATAGTGCCGGCCGTCAGTTTTTTCCTTTTTTTTTCAATTTGAGTCGACAAAAACCAATCGGTTTTGTACAAGCACTGATATTGTAAGTATTTGATTAATGATTATTTATACTATAAAGCATTAATCCAGCACATAGTCTATTTTTGTATATATATATATGAGTGGCACTATACAGAGAGTATCATTATTCGGTAATTCGGATATCTCGACTAGAGAGTGACTACATTGTATTTAATAAGACATGGCTGAAAATATTTTACAAAAATAACCTAATATCGGAGGGGGGGGCAAACCACTTTGTTACCATTTTTCACATTGGGTGGGGGTGTAGAAGGGTAAAACGTTGCGAAAACATGTGTGATTTAATTGATGAATGGCCCTAAAACTTAAATAAAGTAAAAGAGTATTTAATATCTATTTTGTTCAATAAGTTTCTCGTTAATATTTTGTATTAATTTTTGTACACTTCTTTACTTTGTTCTTGAATTCTGATTAAATTTAAAAAGCAATGTATTTTATTTCTTCTTTAATGAAGAATGAGGATCTTAAAATGAGTATTTGAAATTGGAACGCAAGAACAAATGGGTTTAATTCCGCTGGTGGAAGTTAATAAACAAGGGGAGACAAGAGGTCTACAGTCTAATGCTATCGATTTTAGTGCTTAGCATAATGAGGACAGTCGGTGGCAGATAAGGCTATGTTGGAAATGGAAGTATTCGATTACATAGTGAAGGAAGGGTTTCGCCCTCTATCAGAAGGGTTCTCCCCCGATGCAACACTGGTTTATCATCGACCCACAGTTACTGCGAACAAAATTTCACGACATAACTTCAACAGTCACAATAAATCGTTCATATTTCACGTACCTTTTCACTTCATTATTCAGATTGTTCCGATCCACCTCATCATGTGTCTGCGTACTTCATTACCCTTTATCATCTTTTTCTTAATTTAGAAAACCGTTGGTGTGAAATTTCTTCCATTTTATTTTGGACAATGCTAATTTTCTTCGTGCGTTCATTTATTCCCGTGCGCCAAAAATGTTGTTACTCAAAACTGCACAAATACATATGAAATATGTAATGCCTAATTTATAGAATTTAATTATAATCTCACCCCCAAATAACATTATTTTCTTGGGATTTTAAATTCATGTGAAACTGTTTTTAAATCTTTTCGTCTGTTAAAAAATACATAAATATAATATGAGGATGGCTTTCGGTCAGAGAAATTCCTAGAAATCAGGGAAAAGTCAGGGAATTTCTACAAGTGACACTTTAAATGTCTGCCAATGATAATAACTTTCGACATTTTTTATTTCATTTATAAAATATTCTATGTTCAAAATTTTACAAGATTAAGATTCTGGACTTTCAATATTAATGGCCACGGCAAATTAAAAATTGGTTAGGGGAAACTTCGGGAATCTTAATTAAAAATACGATTGTTTGATTGAAAGTTTAACTTCTTTGGTTTATGATTTAACTGTTTTGTTGCAAATTTATATGTTTCGATTGAAAATGGAACTGCTGGTGTAACCACTTTAACATTGTTAAAAAATAATGCTTTCATTTGAAATTTATCATTTTAGTTGAGAATTCTTCTCTTTGGCTGTTAAAAGTTGATATTTTGTAATATAAAATTCAACTATTTGCGCTAAAATTAAACTACTTTGTTAAAAAAGTTGTTTTTTATTAAAGGTTCATCTTTTGGTTTGAAAATTGAACTATTTTGATGAATATATGTCTTTACTCTAAATTTAAAATAAGTTTTCAAACTAAAAATGTAAATTTTTCATTTCTGGTTGAAGATTGTTCTTTTTTAGTTAAATATTCGTATTTTGTGGTAAAAACTAATCTTTTTTGGTTAAAAATTTGCCTATTTCAATGGCAGATTATTCATCGCAGTTAAAAATGTATCCCCTTTGTTGTAAATTGCATTATTTAGTGGTAAATTTTTCTTTTTGTGGTTTAAAAAAATTTGTTACAATTTCATCCTTTTTTATTGAAATATCAACCGTTACATTTCTTGTTGAGTGTTCATATTTTTTTGTTGAAAATTGAACTGGTCCACTAACTACATTCTCTTTGTTGAACAGTGATTTTTTGTTAAAAATTCATAATTTTAATTGGAAAATCATTTCTTTTGCTAAAGCATCTTTTTCTTTTTGTTCGAAAATGAACTTTGTTCAAGTTGAAGTGTCATATTTTTACATGAAAATGCATCTCTTTGGTAGACAGTATAACTATTTTGTTGATAATTGATCTTTTTTAAGAGAAAATATGGTTACTCAGGTAAAACTCGGGTTACTTGGTATACGGTTACTCGGGTTACTCAAGGTTTATCTTTTTGGTTGAAAGTAGAACTATTTTCATGAATATGCTTTTTTAATAAAATTTTTAAACTAAAAACGTAATTTTTCTATTTATTGTTGAACGTTTACCTTTTTTTAGTTAAAATTATTCTGTTTTGTTCAAAAACTATTCTTTTTATTTTGCTATTTCCTCTTTTTTGGTAAAAATTCAACTGCTTGGTTGAAAATGCCCTTTTTTTGTTAGAAATTTATCTTTCTGCTCGAAAGTTCGACAAATCGTCTGTCAAGCTTAATAAATTTAGCATTTCAGTTAAGATTTCCTTTCATTTGTTGGAAATTTGACTATATTGTTGAAAATTCGCTTTTTTGACAAAATTTTTGTTTAAAGAAACTTAATTTTTTTGGGTTGAAATATCACCCTTTTTGTTGAAAATTCATCTTTTTAAGTTGAAAAGTCAACTATATTGTGAAAAAATTTGTAACGAAGGTTTAATTATTTTGTTAACAACATTTTTTTACATTCAACTGTTTTGGTTAAAGGATATACTGCCTTCTACAAAATTTGTCCTTTCGGTTCGCAATTTAAATATTTTGTTCAAATGGCATTTTTTGTGGAATATCTATTACATTTTTTTTTAATTTCATTTTATTTGGAAAAAATTGATCTATTTTGTTAAAAATTTATTTTTTTTGTTGGTTGAATTTTAAAAATGTTCAAATTTAAATCTGAAATTGTTTCATTTCGTTTATAAAAGATTTAATGTTAAAAATGCGGCCAGATTAGAATTTATGTGTTTAAATATTAGGGATCAGGAAAAATAAAAAATTAGTCAGGGAAAAGTCAGAGAATTTGTAAAATGAAGTTTTGCGGCCACCCTGTAATATTTATACTGTTTTAATTAAAAATTAGTCTTTAATCATAAAGAACCGATTTCAGTTTCTGTCACATTGCAGGACTTCGTAAGTGCTCCAGGTGGATGAGTAGGTATGTGCCTGAAAGTAATTATCCTGTTACTCACTATCGATACACCATTCGTTCCAGTTGCGATACCGTGGAACATGCGTCCTGCACTCCTCCGATTTTGATACGCTGTGCGAGGAGAAATTTAATTAATATAATTTACTGTGCGTTCGCGTTATTGTTAATAATACACTCTGTGCGCATTCAAGTCTCGCGACTGAGCGAGAAAACGATCCACATCGCATGAGAACTAACATATATAATATATATCACATATGCATAAGAATTGACTGACACGGCCTTAAGCTGTGAAATCAAGGAAGTATGCTTGCAACCAAACGCCCTGGGCTTCAAATTTTGTCGTTGGAAAAATAATCCCCATCGAAGTATCAGGATTCATTAAACTAATACCGGTTCATAGCAGATAAATGCTTCAAGTCTCTCGTGAAAATTATGTTTCTGCATGAAAGTGCAATTTAGTTCAGGATTGTAATTTAGCTCAAAATCAAGTCGAAGCTGTGACTTAATTACTTTTCTTGTTTGCATAATTCCGATCTAATGAGAGATATAAATTTAGTTTTTGAGTGGAATATTTTCATGAGAATGTTTTGCACATTAGGTATAGCTTGGCACAATTTTTTAAATCTTTTTTTTTAATGAGTACTGTCACACGGAGTAATTTCGGACATTTCGGATAAATTCAGACATTTCTAAATTGATAGTTTGAATTACTTAAATTGGTTGTAACCTAAATTTAGAACCAATTAAGGCTTAAACTGATTCCGGATTCTGGTTAAAACCACCGTAAGTAATTTAAGGCATTAGTTTAGGAGTGTGCGAATTTACCATATATGCTGCAATTACTTTTCACATCATTGAATACACATATCATTATTTATATTATTTATCTTTTATTAAATATTGATTCATCTCGTGGGATTCCTTAAAAAATTTTATTCTTTTAAAAAAACTGCCAATTCTTTTGAAAATTTGACAAATCTCTTGAAATTTTTTAAATCGTGTGGCAATTATTTGAATTCCATGAATATCGTATATAATATTATATTTTGAAATCCCCTGAAATCGTCTGAAATATCTTGAAATCCCTATTTGGACTCGCTATATATTATGTTTATTCTCAGTAAATTATATAATCCAAAATGCTCATTATTGTAGGTTCTATTCCTGAAATAGTGCTATTAAAATTAGAATATACATCTTGGTTTTCCTTGGATGAGATATATCAATTTTTTCTTGATTTTTACAAAGAGTGTAATGAGCACAATATATGAAATGATCTTTTACTTCCCAGGGTGTACTCTTTCAGCTCAATAAATACACACGCGTTCTCGTAAAAATCTTTCCCATATAGTTAGGGGTAATAAGAAGCAGAGAAAGGGGATGCCAAATTAACCCTCTAGCATAATTTGCATAAGTGGGTAGTGCTAGAGAGGAGAAAGGGGTGTTTTCTCATAGTGGGTACAGAGGGAAAATAACAGAGCTTCACTGGAGCGTGTCGTTATTAGAATTATTATTACAGGCTGTGTTTAAAATCAAGAGTCTTTCAGCAGATGAATAGCCAATGATTAAGAATATACAAGATCATTTCTAACAGATACTTGAAATATAAGTTTAATTACTAGTTGAATCTAAAGAAATACGATGTTAATTCAAGGTCCTGCTTATGGGGCTATTCAAAAACTACGTCACATCACAAGGGAGGGGGAGGGGGCAGGATTTGTGGCGATTTATTGATAAAGACTAAAATGTGACATCACATATTAAAATTGTTAATAAAAATCTTTTGAAAAGCTTTAAAAAAATTAAAATAAGTAATTATGTTCACAAGTATCTAAATACAGACTTAACGCCCTTTCACCTATTCCTCATTTTACCCCTTTTGAAATAATTTCTCTTTTTCTTCTACTTTCATAAAACTTTCGTTTTTTCTCGTTTTTTCACTTAAATGCAAACTGAATTAATAAAATCCGGTAAGAATTTTGTTTAATTGAACTACTTTGTTGCAAATTTGATTTTTTGTTGGTATTAATTATTTTCACTGAAAATTTATCTATTCCATTAGAGGCTTCCAACTACTTATTAAAACACATTTGTTCCACAACGCTTCTCCGACCTAGGTCGCAGATCACTCTCTCTCTCTCTCTCTCTCTCTCTCTCTCTCTCTATCTCTCTCTCTCTCTCTCTCTCTCACTCTCTCTCTAACAATAAGCCCAGGCGATGAGCTTCACAATGTCACCATGTAAAGCTTACCGCGAAAAATTTAACTATTCTGCTTCTGCTTGATAATTGGTCGTTTTTAGCTTAAAATTTAACTATTTAAATGACTATTAAACTTTTTTGATCATAGTGTTGAATTTTCAACGAAAAATTTTTTTCTTCTTAGTAAATCTGAATTATGTAGAAAATTAGTCTTTTTCGCTTTTGAATTAAACTATTCGTGGAATCTAGATATTTCTTTGGTTGAAAATGCAACTGTTTGGTTCATTATTAATCTGTTTTGCTTGAGGATTTACCTCTTTTGTTGAAAATTGATGTTTTTCGGTTGAATTCAACTGTTTTTTTATTTGAAATTAAAATCTTTCTTTGGATTTTTTTTCTTGTCCAAATTTGGTCGTTGGATTATTGATTTTATTTTCAGAAATTCTATACATTAACTATATTATTGGAAGTTAAATCGGATTTTAAATTTTATTTCAATATAATTTTAATTTCTTAAAATTTAACATTTTATCATAATTTTTTGTTAAAATATCAACTATTTTCTTTAAAATTTAATTAGTTAATAAAATACAAAAAATTTTGTTAAAAATTTAATTATTAAGATAAAAATTATACCAATTTTATGAATATTTGCCTTTTTAGGTAGAAAACTTGTTCTTTGGATAGATGAATTACACTCTCTTGTTGAAAATTCGTCCATTTTGCTTGAAAGTTAAACTATTTGGTTGTAAATGAAATCGTTTGGTTGAAAAATTAATTATTTTCTTCAAAATTCATCTTGTTTGTTGGAAAGACATATTTATCGTTCGAAAATTTAACTACTTCGTTGAAAAATCGTCTTTTTTGGATTGAAAATTCATGTTTCTTATCAAAATGCATCTTTCTGGCAAAAAAGTTATTGGGATAAAAATTTAACTTTCTTCTAAAAAATTCGTCTTTTTAGTTTTAAAATTCGACTATTTAGTTTAAAATACAACTCTTTGTGGTCATCATTAATTCTTTTATATTTGCAAATTTTTTTCATCTTGGTTGAACATTTATATTTTCGATTTAAAAAATTGATTGTTTTTGAAGAAAAATGAAATTTTAGTTTCGAAATCTCAACTATCGTCGAAACTTGATTTCTTTTCGTAGAAAGTTAATTTCATTTCATTTGAAAATGTAAATTTTTTTGTTAAAATTCAATATATCTCGACTTGAAATCTTAAGGCTTTTATATTGAATTCAATATGGTACCTATGTATTAAGTTTTTCTTTTCTGAGAGGATTTTCGACTCTGAAGTGTGTTAAAATATTATGTTGGAATGTTTTTTATTTATTTATTTTTTATTTTTTGAGTTTATCAAATGAAAACGAGAAACAAGTCTTTATTCAAAAGTAACAGTCTAAAATATAGTATAAAAATTACAAATATTTATTATAACAAACAAGTATACATAAAATTAATTAATAATACTATAAAACTGTCCAAATGAATATATTGGAATGAAGATGTTAAAGAAGGATGGAAATTAGAAAATTTTGAAAAATTAGAATGATATTGCTTATGGTAATTACACACGTATGCCTATATCCCAGCAGATAAACGGTCGATCGTAGAGCCGCGTATAATTTAGAGCAATTTTCCCGTCGTTCGATTTTCTGCTGAGCACACTTCTCTCTGGATAGTGCATGTAAGCTAACAACTATTAGCATTGGCAACCTTAGGGAACGCGAGCAACGCTTTAAACTTCTACTTATAGACATGCTATAACGTGCTTGCTACAATTAAATTTTCCACTGTTACAATGTGCACATTTGAGCTTTTTGCGAACAGAATAAAGATAATAGATCTTACTATGGCGTTATCAGCAGCTTGTGTATTTCTTTATGATCGATGTTCTATGATGACTTTGTGAAACTCTTCGCCTGGGGTGATTGCTAGAGAGATTTATCAGCGACTTGTGCCGGAGCGCTGTTGTAAAAGAAATGTCTTGTTTAAATAAGCAACACAGCAATTCTTGATTGATCTCAAATTCATACCTTTTTCTTCATACCTTCTCCTACACTTCTCTTTTTCACTTTTCTTATATTGTGAATAACTTGAACCCCGGCAGTAGAACGAGGCTACGTTTAAAGACTATGTCACGCTAGTTTGAAAAACTTCCCCACTTCTTCCCTGCTTCCTCACAGATCATCACACAAACCTTGAACCCTCCATTGTGACGACTAAAATACGAACACTCCACCCATCTCCATTTTTGGTCAACATTTGCTCGATTTCACGCGATAAATGCCTGTAATAAAAAACAAAACAGAGAAACATAATAAATTAACAAACCCCACAGCCGTAAAATTCTCTCAAAAGAGGGAAATTCCAAGTATAGGTACCATATATAATTCGTTGTGCAACAATTAAGATTTCTGGTGATGTATTGCATCTCAAACAACATATTTTCAACAACAAAAAATTACTTATGTCAAACTCTTCTATAGCGCCGATTTTGGGGCTTGCGGTAGGTGGGAACTAACCCATTATAGCCCGCTGCGCTTTTGTTTGTTCAGGGCTGAGCGTTCGCCTAAGTGACTACCGCAGACCCCACGCACCCTACGCAGTGACTTTTACACCTACCTGCGGCGCAGCGTCATTTCTCGGAAAGGCTATAAAAAGAAGAGCTAATAAAGGGTTTCACTGTAATTTATAAGAAGAGATGAATTTTTAACAAATCAGTTGAGTTTTTATGCTAAAAAGTCGATTTTTTTTCAAAAACAGTTTACGCTTCAACCCGAAAAGGGGAATTGTCTACCTAATAGTTGAATTTTTAACAATAAAATCAATTTTAGAGTAAACAAGTGCGTTTACAACTAAATAGTTTGACTTTTAAGCAAAAGGGACGAATTTTCAACAAAGTAGTTGGATTTTAAACCATACAGGTGAATTTCTATTTGCAAAGATAAATTTTCGACCAAATGGTCGACATTTCAAACAGAACAGATTAAAATTGAGCTACAAGCAGTTGCTTTTTTTTTTGTAAATAATTGAATCTTAAGCTAAAGGCACGATCTTTTCAGATGAAATTTGAATTTTCATGCAAGAAAGATGAATTTTAACAAGAAATGTAATTAGACAACATTAAAAAAAAAATTTACATCTATATACATCAACTTTCAACCAAATTGTTAAATTTGTAACTAAAAACGATCAATTTTCCACCAAGAATGGAATATTTTAATATTCAATGTAAACAATTATATGTCAATAAATTTTTTTTAAGTTAGGTAGAATTTTGACCCAAAAGAGATGGACTCTTAATAAAAGAATAAATAAATAGGAGACTTTTCAAATAAAAAGAATGAATTTTCAACGGAAAATGTTTGGATTTTCTTATTGAGTTCCAATTATTTAGTTCGAATTCGAGCCAAAAAAGAAGAAAAGGGAAATGTTTCTTGATAGCAGGAAAATAGAAGAATTCTTCAAAAAATGTGGAAAAAGGGGTGTAGGAAAATAGAGAGAAAATGCGCGAATTTCGTATTTAGATGCATTACTTGTTAATAAAAATCACTATTTCATATTTTTCAAGCATTTCAAATAATTCTCATTCACAATTATATTATCTATGTGTAATGTCCCAGTTTGCGTTAACCCTGCCCTTATACCAACACTGGCAATGTGACGCAGTTATCGAACATCCCCTTAAATAAAATCCTCACAGATCGATAATGATTGTAATGTTTTGCATTCTGCCCTGAATAACGAGGATAGAATTGGTTATAATTGTGAAAAATGAGCAACTTTAAGTTTGAAATATTAATTTTCAAGTTTCTCTACACGGTTAAAAAAGCGGAGTTAAAATAAACTCCGAAGCATACACTATGAAAGTTCCCCCGTTTTGAGGAAACTAGAAGAGGAGCAGAAAAAGACGAGTTGAAATATAACTCTTTGAAAAGAACTCCCTAACTGCACTGCGTGGAGTTATTTCAATTAGTTCTGTTCTGACCCTATACTTGTTCCACGGCACCATCAGGAGTTGATTTTATGGATTAAATATCGCTAAAAAGGAACGCTTAAAGGAGTATTTACTATTTGGAAATAAATTCAAGTACTCTAAATAGATTCGATGGTAAAACTATTCATTATTGTTCTCTGTATGCCTGAATTCCTTAAATTATTTAATTTAAGCAAAGTTAATTGGACAAAGAAATTAAAAAATCGATAAGGAGTGATTTTCTCGTATAAAAGCTTCATGATTGTCCAATTAAAGTTGCGTAGCTCATCAATTATTTTAAGAAATTCAGGTTTACAATTTACATGCTGGCATCTATATCTGAGTTTTTCGATTCCCAATTCCAATTCATATACAATTTTGACCCACTTTGTCTGGCTGCAATAAAAAATTGCATTGACGCGACACACGACTATCTAGAATTCTCAATTCTAGAATTTTCGTGTTTTCCAGTTCACAGTTTTGCACGCGTTGACTTGCGGCCATGATGTGGCGAACAATTCCACTCCGCAAGTTTTCTGAGAACGCAGCTCCGAACATAAACTTCCAAAGTTGTCCCGGTACGGCTCTTTAACTCAGGATTTGAGCATGGGTTAAGATTTTGTTTCTGGGGGGTGCGAACTAAATAAATTCACTCTAAATGCCATACAGAACTTTTAACTCATGCTATTTTACCCTGGAGTAAAATATGCAGAGTTGAATTTATTCGATACTAAGTCGATTTTATTCTCCGAAAAATTGTACTTTTGACTCCGCTAGCCATTTACTCCTCAAATTTTTAACAGTGTAGGGTCGAAAAATATGCTATTCCTTTTCACAGATTTTTTGTTGTACTTTGGGCCAGATCGGTAGAATCGTGACTAGAACGAAAAAATGTGAGTATCCGTTTTTTAGCTCCCCTTTTCTTGTTTATCATACTTAATTCGACTGTAATCAAAATTCCTACTGCAAAATTGATGTACCTGCACGCAATATAGGAAGCAATTCTGTCCTCGAGCACAGAAAACATTTCCGTGCGTTTTTTGCATTTAACTGCAATTTTTGAAATTCAAATAGCAATTAAGGAATAACAGGAACGTCCTTAGCCAGAGCATTACTAATTATAATGAACAGTAAATATTACATTATTATTTTAAATCTACATTAATTTAAAAATATTTGACGACTATAAATATTATACGCGTTCTACAGTGCGCGGAAACATTACATTACCAATTACAATTATTATACAAATATGAAACAAGATTATTATGATTTCAATTATAAATTTCACAGTATAATCACTTGGAAAAAATAATTCCAAGCATTGAGTTTGAAACATTCACTTTGGAACATTGTGAAATTCAAAATAATTCAATTCTGAGTGCCGAGTGCTTGCATGGTTTTACTTTTGAGACGATTTTGTTTTATTTTTTCGTAGATGAATTTAGAAAATGGCGTTGAAAATTGAAAAGTTGCTTTTAAAAATATTTCAATTTTAACCCAAATTTAAATTTTCATTTCAGTTTTGTAGATTTAAAATTTTAGTTTAAATTAAGAATCTGTACAAAATTCTCATTGATCTTAATATGAAACTCTCAATTTAAAAAAAAGAAAAGTACACTTTTAACTCTCACTATTTGAAAGCTTTGAAATTTAAATTGTAAATTCAATCATAAGAAGAAAGAGTTCTTTATTTTTTATAGCTTGCAAATCTTTGGAAGTTTAAAATTTTCGGAATTCTTTATTAACGGTTTGTATTAAATATTACACGGCTAGAGTGTGAAATAATTTAATTTCTAAAGTTTCAAGCTGAAAGTGAAACAAAATAGAAGATCAAAACGATCTAATTTACAGTTTGAAAGATTTAACAAGGGGAAAAGTTAAAAATTAACACATGCTTGAAATTCATCACAGATCAGTAACGTGTTGTTTTTTTTTACTTTTATTAATAATTTGGAATGCTGCGGCACCTTAGGCATTTCTTCTAGGCTATGTGCTTTTTATTGACAATAAATTAGTTGTAATATGAGTTAGTTACTTCGTATCTTGATAAAGAAGCGAACGCTCGATAACACATTTATCTCGCGTTTTGCGCTAGATACTGTATTTACCTCGCGCCACGCGCTCGGTCATTGTACATCTCGCAATTTTTGCATGGGGCATTTAAAATTGAAAGTCAAACCATCGACAATTAAAATTTAGTGACAGTCAATTCTCTTTTTTTAAAGCTTCTTCGGCTCAAACGAATATATTTTCATCACGTGTTTTGTGAATAAAAGTGTTTAAGGCAAATTTTTATAGCTGATTTAAAAGCATACTTGTTACCAAACATTTAATTGCATCTTGTGTCTTTTTTCAAAAAAATTAATTTGTTCATTTGTAATGCTATTTTTCATGAATGAAAAGATACTACGCCCCTTGCCCAAAAATGATTAATAAAAAATTTGTAGAAACGTTTTCATTCTCTTGACTTTTTTGATACCGTGCGTTGTTTGTCTTAAAATTTTCGTTTGTTTTTCTGAATTTTGAAAATGCTACAACTCGGATAATTTTTTTCTTTTTGAAAAGAAATTTCAACGATCAATTTTATCATTTTTTCGAAAATTATCGCACCTACAGATTACAGACAGGCCACAGACACCTTAGTAAAAATCGTTTTTATTGAATTAGGAGGTCTCAAAACGTGGAGATTTGATGAAGATAGTCGAATTCATGTTTTACATCAAACCAATGCCTTCTCATTAGGATGAAAATATACAAATTAAGCATAAAAGACCAAAAAAGGCTTGCCCACAAAACAGAGGTTCTCACCCTATTTAGGCGTTAATCAAGTAGTGTAAACCTCCCCGTCCAATACGTTACCTCCCCAGTACTTCCTATATTCCGCTATTTACCCTTCTCTGATTTCACACTTCTCCTTGCCATTGCCAAAATCTTCTTAACTTCTACTTTTCCTTGCTACTGCAACTAACAATCCCCTTCTCCTACTATCCATTTCGCAGGCCTAACCCCCCACTAATTCTCTTTCGTAGTGATTTTGCCTTATTTCTTCCACTTACATTTATTTTTCCTACTTTCCCTTTCCTTATTTCCCTCACTTCTCCTACTTTCTGCTCTCTTATTTCATATCACTTCCATTCTTTCACTCCGCTCAATTTTTCCCTAATTTCCCTTCACTAATTTCTACTTAATTCTCCTTCCCTCCCTTCTATACTCACTTTCCCTATATTCCCTTACCACACGTCTTCTACTTCCCCATCCATTTCCCCAATTTTCCTTCCCATATAACTCCTTATTTTCACTACTTTACCCTCCCTACTTTTTTCCCTCTCTTTCCCTACTTTCACTCACCTCCCATTTTCTTACTTCATCTACTTCCCTTCCACTCATTTCCCTTAATCCCTATAACCCCTTATCTTCCTATTTTATATCTCCTCACTTCCTCTAATTTCATTCCTCTCGTTCCCCCTACTTTTGCTTCACGCATTTCCCCTCATTTTCTTCATTTTCTCTCTACTTATATTCTTTACTTTTCCTCCATGGAAAAAAGTAAGATGGTTGGATTGACGGATGGACGGATACCCGACTACGAAACCCTTAAAATGATGGAAAAGTCAAAGATGGCAAAATCAAAATGTAATCCTTAGAGTAAATTCAGCGTAATCTTTAAGCTCCAAAAAATTACCATCACGTGTTAAGATTTATTCACCACATGGGAAATGATTAGATCCAAATAACTTCAACTTTAACTACTTGAAAATTTCCGGCGACAAAAATTCACTTCAGTTTTTTCTGTGAGTAAAAATAAATGAAAATTAGTAAAATGATTTTCTTTAATCTATAACAGCATTGAGAGTAGAGTACGTTCAGGACAGGCTGCTGGTTTGCACTTGTATATTTTTTGCATGCTTGATTCATTAAAATTTATGAATTATTCAAAATTAGGCTTTGGAAATATTTATATAACTTTTAACATAAATATTACGCAATTACATGATAAATACAGTAAGTTTAACATCAAAAATTAAAATTACCTCACCCGCACGAAATCTCCGTTTAGGTGTCATAGTACCCCGCATTATCGATCTAGGATTAAAATTGGTAATTTTAATAAAATTTAGGAATTTAATTATTTGTGCTGAAACTAATATCAGAAGTGAAAAAGGCTGGCTTTTTATTGATTCCAAGCGTCTTAAGTCATGCAAAAAATGAAAAGCTTATTGACTGACAAAGAAAATTAAAGAAACCAAGTTAAAAATCAGATATGTTTATTTCAAAAATACTAGCTTTTAATTATTATTTTCATTTTTTTCCAAATATCAATGATTTATAATAGACCGCGAAAAACTTCATATAAATTCAAAATGATATAATTTAAAGTATGTTAATACATTTAAAGTATTATGGAACAAACAAAACATCGACGCAGTAAATTTATAACCTTTTGATACTCTCCTTAGCGAAATGATTTTTGAGTCATTCTAAAAAATTCATTGAATATTCAAACGTATGATTACTGTCTAAATTTACAGAATTATTTTAAAATGAAAAACATATATTTTCACAATCTAGTTGTGAAATTTAAATACTTAGAGCCAAAAAATGACCTACATTTCCATAACTCAAATTGATTGGCTGCACCAATATTTTTAATTTTTAACTTATTCTTGAAACATCAACATGATATGTACTATCACTTTCTGATATACCACCAATTTTAAAATAAAATAATTTATAAAAAACAAGGTATAACAACAAACTTAATATTACGAACGAAATGTATTATCTGAGTATACTTTGAAGATTATTATCAGGTATTCGTTTTATACAACACTATCCATTCATTAACCAAGTTCAAATTAACTCAAATTCTAGTTATATATTCTGATTGGCTTTTCACTCCACGGAAAATCGTACTTCCGGCTAGTGTGATGCATAGTAGTCCAACGGGTTGTTGGCTCCGATCAATGTTACGGAACGAAGTTAGCGATAACTTTATTGTAATAAGATGACCCTCACACGCAGGCAACGATGTCGTGAACGAGGGACGAGGTTTGTGGGTGGTTTCGAGTATGCTGGTAAGTGAGAAGGGTGCAGTGGTCTCGGCTGCTGGACGAGAAGATCATTATGAGCTTGAGTTACCATGGTTACCAACGTGGCGATCCTCGGACACCCCCCAAGAGAGAGACAGTTAGGGTGAGAGAGGAAGCCCTACCCGAAATGGTCAGTCAAGTATCGCATTTGACTTTAGAATCGATTCTATTCCACTGATTGTTATGCTTATTCCACCCCCTATATTCTTCTCCCCTACCTCCCCTAACTTGTTCATAATACTCTGAAATTCCATTCTTATTCCAACTTTCGGAACGGACCTCAGCTTTCTTGAAATCCTTCGATCCTTCAGTAGGGGCTCGCAATATATAATGGAGGAAAAGGATAAGTTTCGTTCGTTGTAACTTCCTTTCAAGTTTTCAATAAGTACTCGTTCGTTAATATTTCCAGTAAACTAGCGAAAATCATTCTACTTTTGCTTACTTCTTAAAAATGCAGGGTAAAAGATGAAGATCATTTGCCGCGCCGCATGTAGGAGTGATTTAGTAAAAACATTACGTAATTGTGTCAATTTACTTCCTCAATCCCACATGTTACAGATT
>NC_046662.1:82877899-82882907 GCF_010883055.1 Belonocnema kinseyi | reverse complement strand
CATCTGTTACATAACTTATGGATAATTCCTTCTTCTTCATTTTCGCAATTATCTGGACACAAGGTCTCATTGGAGGGATCCACGTATCAGAAGGATGGTGCGACTTGAAAGACCGCACATCCATGCTTATATACTAACTTCTCATTTCTTGCTCTGGGAATAATCGAGATGGAAATTTTTTCTGGGACGATCGCGTTCTGGACTCCAAAATACACGCATCAAGCTGAAACCATCCTTTGCAAGACCCTGGTAAGAAATTCAAATACAAGTTCTTAATAAGAAAAAAATGTTCTTTTATTACGTCTGGGAAAATTTTAATTTATATACAAATATAAGCAGATTCTAATAATTACATCTTCAATTTAGACTAATGCTTCGAAATTTATTTAAAAAGCGAAGCAATTACATTTCGGAAACACGGCTGGTTTCCCTCATCAGATCTTAAAACAGTTTTAAAAAAGATAGATTCCGTGTGACTTTCTTAATATGTGCCGTCTTCACTAAACAAATTATTGTTTTTTAACACAATAATAAAAATAATTTTACCCCATAAATTCTAAATTCAAATCTATTTACAAGTGATAAAACACACACAAAGAAAGTCACACAGAATCTACCTTTTTTAAAATTGTATTGATATCTAATGAGGGAAACCAGCTGTGTTTCCGAAACGCAATCGTTTCGATTTTGAAATAAATCTCAAACCATCAGTCTGAATGATATCGTAATTATTAGGTTCTGTTTATATTTATTTATAAATTAAAACTAAATTGTAAATTTGTGAGGCCATAGTAGACGTACGGTATCACGGACCGCCTATGAGCTTCCAATTGAAGGGTCAGCGATCTAAATCTGTTAACTGACGTTTTTTTTCGAAATTGATTTTTAGTATTTTCTAGAACATTTTTTATATGCAGTTAATATGCCGCAAACAAAACGGAAAAATTTCTTTTGGTTTTTTATGGATTTTCGAAAATTGCGTTTTGATATCTAGAGCATAGGTCCATTCTCTAAACCTGTTTAATGCTTATAACGTCTTATGGAAAATTACACACACAAAAATTAGTGTAACTTAAAAAAGATAAATAAATTACAAAATATTACCACAATTAAAATACCATATAATGACTTCATAAATATTATTTGCAGTTATTTAGCAAAGTTGTAAACATAAAGGCATATTCATATGCAAGAACTTTTATTATCAAGTCATCGACCGATAACTGTAAATGGATTCATAACTTACTAGCCGTACTTTACAAGCAGTTTCTTTGTGAATGAGCCCCCATGTTCTTTTCAAGTGCGCTCTAAAGGAACGCTTTTGGCGCTCCACAGGTATATATTGAAACTCAAGTTCTAAATGATACCAACTTTTATTTGAGCCGCAACTTTAATGAACCCACGTTTTTTTCAGTGTATTTGTGGCTACTTTCACGTCATATTGGATGTTTTCATCTACAGATGGCTGTGAAGACAAAGTGATGACGAAGAACACTGCAGATAACAGGTTTAGACCGCTCTACCCTTTATAGGTAATATATGTATAGCTTTCACTTGTTATATAACGTTCAATTTTGTTTCAAATGTGATCAAATTAACGTGTATTATTTTTCTCTTGAAAGTGAACAAAAAGCATTTTAAGGTTGAAAAAAACATTGAAAATTGCAAAAATAACAACGCCTTTTCTTCACCGTGTAAAATTTCTGAAATGTTAGTTAAGAGGTTTAGACCGCGGACCCTTCAATTTAAATGATTCATCAATTCCACGCAGGACTACACATTGTCCACCTACTGCGGGAAAACACAATTGAAACTAAAGCTACTAATGACGGCAGTCTCGTGATTGGTGCGGTGTTGGAGACCGCACGTCCATACTTAAATATTAAGATAATTGTCTTGATACACGCGATTAAAGACAATAAGTAGGAAGAGAAAATAAATATATGAAAGACAATTGTAAGTTGGGATTGTAGACAGGAAAGTTATTCATGTGAAATAGTGAAAGGAGAAAATATGATGGAAGACACGTGCGAGGGCGTGGAGATCTTATTTGTGCTATAAAAATTCCGAATACCTTGCACGCTTTTCGCACTGAATACTTGCCTTTTTTCTTTGTAGACGCCCCACTTAACTGGATCGTTATTCCACAGGTGTTTGGCATTTCCGTAAGCGATAAAAGCAACCCCTACCGACTTCCTACCCTTTTTCTCTCTCCGGTCACTTACAGTCCATGGAGAGCGTTTGCGCCGTTTCATTCGGGACCTCACAGACGCGCTTTTCGTTCCTCTTTTTGCGATTGAACTACTGCGACGATTGGAGATGGAGGTGGAGGAAGGTGCGCAACACGACTATGCAAAGTAAAGCGATTCAATCTATACGTGCCGCCACACCAAGGCACACCACACCCCGTGTGTGTACTAAAAGGAGAGACTGGAAATATTTACCTCTTGCGGTCTCTGTCTACTTTGATGTGGAACTTTTCCCTTTCATAGTCGTGTTATTGAAATGGGCTTTGGTATTTGCTCAAGGCGACATTTAGGTTTTGATTTACCATGATTAGTTCTTGCAATTAAACTACTGCATTCTATCATTATAAAATTATCTGCAATTTTTTTGCATTCTTGCTTTGGTTATAAATTAGGGTAACATTTCTTGAGATAGTAACCATTATTCATGTCCGACGAAATGTAAATTATTGAGACTGAATATTCAAAAGAGTAAGATTATAACCTACAGACATCCTTCATCTTTTTTTCAAAGAATTTTTAGCGAATGATTTTACACGTTGAATATTTTGTTTTAAAAAGAGCTGTTAATGACTCTTTCGAAATGTGGGGCATTATTTGTCAAGTGTACCGGCTTAGAAAATTAAATATTTCCGATTTAAGTCAAGCTTAGATCAAGTTTTCTGCTATTAGATAATTATTTATGTGGGAAAATGTTGTAATTTGGACTTAATGTAGGGGGAGGAGGTGTCAGTTTGGATTTTGCGTGGATATAATCTATTTCGATGTGTGTTCTCACAAACTTTCCACTGATTATAAATATAAGAAAATGCTCGTATTTGACTCTCAAAAATGAAAGTCAAGAAAATTTTCTTATTTCTTTGAAAAAAGGAAGTTTTTCAAAAGTTACCTCAGGTTTTTCCCTTTATCAAGATACCATCTGGTTTGGTAATTTCTAACTCTTCTAATGGAGATACAGAAGAGTTGTCCAGTATAATTTCAATGGTTTTTTATTAATATTTAACCTTAAAAAGTGAAGAAACAAAATAAATTTTACTTTTTTCCTAAGAGGAAACTTAAAAAAAATGTTTGGGCTAGAAAAAAGTTTAGGTTTTTTTCTTTAAGAGCTTGAGACTTAGAACTAAAATTTAATTTTCTATTCGTAAAAATAATCGTTTAGGATATTGGGTATACTATAGTACTTTAATGTAATGCAAGTCAATACAAAATTTAATTTTCTTTTTCAATCTCAAAGTAATTAAAGAAAAACCCAACTTTTTTTATAAGCTGAAAAATTTCGAATAATGTCCTATGGAAAAATAACATTAGTTTCGACCATAATTTATGAAATTCAAATCTTCATTTAAAATAATATAGTTATGATCCTGTGAAAAGAGCGCGAAAATATGTTTTAAAATTGTAGAAAAAAACGTTTTTTTATTGCTATTGAATAAGTTACAAATCGCAAAAATAAAATAATATACTCACAAAAACCACGCATCGCTTATTTTCACAAAAAAATTTAAGTTTCTAGTTTTAAAACTCTACAAGGAAAACCCTAAGCTCTCTTTTGAGATAAAAGAATGAAAAGTATGCCTTTTTTCAAAAATTCAAATGTGTTCTTGACTTTTATTTTTGAAGGTCAAATATTAATTTTTTTCAAAATATGCTTAAGATAAATGAAGTGTCCGTAAAGTCGACATAAAAGTTCTGGTTTATAAGCGTACTGAAATAGGACTAGACTAGAGTGTCAGAAGAGGGCGGGTCTGGGGGGAAGGCACTATAGATATCTCGTTCAATTTTCTTGAATTTCGATGCCTTATAAGCAAAATAATAACATGTTTGATTGGTTCACTATGAAGAAACTTCAGGTTCGAAATTTTTTAAACTACAAATAAAAAAGGTATAGAAGATATGAACTGATCTCAAATGTTTTGCTTTTTTCGAATGGCAACCAACAATTTATTTTCTAAGGTCAAATGATTTTATTCCTTTTAAATTTTTTACTCCGCCCCAATATATGACCTATGGTACAGGATGTTTCTACGACTTTTATTTAAAAAAATATTCATCGGAAAACATTTTTCTCGATTTTTTGTACCCACTTCAGTAGAATTTAGTTAGTTCTTTTGCAGTAAAATCTATTGTCTCATGGCCGGAAAAATTTGAAACTTTTTTCGTTCAGTAAGATATTTTTTAGTGACACATTTATCGGATAGGATGTTTCTAGAACAGTCATGAAAAATACTAAATCGGTAGATATATTACTAAATTTTGTCTTTGTACCCGCTTTAGCACGACCTTTTGGAAACTTTTGTAGTCAAATCAATCTTTCCATGACAGAACTTATTTCAACAGGACTTTTTTGTGGATACAAAATTTTACAGACGAGATTTTTCTAGTTTTTTTTTTAGAAAAAACTTGGTGAGCAAAATTTTTGTCTAGAGTTTTGAATACTTTAGCCCTATTTTGGGAATAATTTTCCCACACTTTTATACCAACAATAATTTTAGTTTAAGTGTCAAAGTAGAGAATCGACTTCACAACTTTGGTTCTATCTCAACAATAATTCTTCCATATCTTTGTAGCAATAACATTTTTCTTACTTTGTATGGATTATTGTAAGCTATAGTCTTATTTCGTCAGATTCAGATGACCAACAAGAAATCCTAATTCTCTCTTCTTTTTAATTAAGCCTTTGCGATGAGTTTATTAGTCTAAAGAATCTAAAAAAAAGTCTTAATCAACCTTAGTTCTGTTTCACAAACTGTTTCTCTCTCATA
>NC_046662.1:82867462-82877799 GCF_010883055.1 Belonocnema kinseyi | reverse complement strand
GAGAATGCCTAATTGTATCGAACTGTTTTAGTTTAAACAAACTCTAGCCCGAATCGAAGTGTATAGAATCATCAACGATTATCGACAACTTTAGCCCTATTTGAGCTAATACTTTTTCTCATAATTTTGTAGCAATAACATTTTTTGTTTTCTAGGACATTTGACGGATCAAATTATTTCAGTTCAAGCAAACTCTAGCCCGAATCGAAGTTTATAGAATCGACAAAGATTTTCAAACAACTTTAGTCCTATTTCAACAATACTTTTTCACATAATTTTGTAGCAATAACACTTTTTGTTATAAGAATATTTGATGAATCGAATTAATTCAGTTAAAGCAAACTCTAGACATTTGGTAGAGTATCATAGGATATAGTCCTATTTGAGCTGGTTACAGATTACTCACAATGATTCTTCACATTGTCCTGTTTCTAGTTAATCCTTCGTGCAGGTTAATTAGACTTAAGCCAGGGAAAAAAAGTCTTGGGTCATATTAAATTTCGATTTGATATCAGAATGATTAATTGGATCGAACTTTTCCAGGTTAAACGCTAGCCTGAATCAAAGTGTAGAATCGACAACGATGTTTCGGATAGAGCTCGGAGTCTTTGCGCGAAAAGAGTTACGCCCGGACCAATCTGAATGCCTCTCTATCGAGGATTTGTACGTGGTCGTGTGTAAAGGTAGATATATATACAGATAGAGGATACATCGGACAGGCAGGGGTCTACAAATCGATAAAAACGCATCCCAGGCAGGCGCCGGCCAGAAAGAGTACTGCGCGTTGAAAAAAATGCGAGCGACCAAAGGGGTTAATGCGCTGATCATGTCATATCGAGGCGCGCTCGTTAAACAAATATATCACCCCTCTCATGAAAGTACATTCGTTACCAAGGGTATTCCATTAAGATACGTACATGTCTGTTGGATTGTACGAATCCTCAGCGATAATCCAATTAATTAAAAAAATAAAACATTATCCGATTTGTCAGAGAAGTCTGTTGGGGCAATCAGTTTTTAGCAGGGAAACGAAAGGGAGGAAATTATCATTTGAATGTATAAAATGTTGCGATGGTTCACGTACCCCGAAGCAAAATTCTATATCTTACTAAATTTGAAAGGATATTTTTTAAGCAGGTATGAATATTGTGCAATGCTGCGCAGTTTGAGACAATACATGATCCTTCTAAATATATATTAAAAATGTCGTTAAAAAGTTCTTTTCCGCAGTTATTTATTTATTAAATGTATTTTTCTTTCCTTTCATTTAATTATTTTCATTATTTCATTAATTAATAATATCAGTTCTACTTCTTTATCGATGTTTGATGATAGGATTAAGATTAATAATCCATAAAGTATGATTTCCTGTGACAATTACTGCGTCGGGAAATAGTATTTCTGCATAAACTTATTATGCAGGCGCCCATTTTCCATTTCTATACATTTAGTAAATCATCATTTCCGTATTTTATAAGACAAAAACCTACAAATCACGTATATTGTTAAAAAATTATTCTAGAATTTACATGAATTAATTAAAATCACGTGATGTATAAAGAAATCGTAATTGGATTTTTGCACAGGGACCCGTGTGGAAAAATTTCCGGGCAGTCTGGTTACAGATCTGGCTCAGGTTTGACTTTATCTAGACCGTCTACTCTGGAAAGTCTGTTCTGGTCCAGGTTCGGCACTGGTCAGCTTGGCTCCGACCGTTCGGAAACAGTGATAATTTTTGTCGATCAAGTGTCACAAACTGTCAAAATTTCTTAATATTCTCTTAACAATATATTAATCCAGTCAAAAGTAAGCTGTAAAAGCTGAGGCATAAAATGTACCAAATCTTTATTAAGTTTTTAAACAAATAGTAAGTAAAAACCTACCATTTACTTATTATAAAATAATAAGTATTAGAAACGATAATTAAATATATCCATTTCATTGATAGCAGTATATTTTTGACTGAAAATTTGAATTTTTACTGATTAAATCAAACATGTATATTATATATTTTTCTAGGGAATCAAGTTTTGCTTTTTGGGCGTATCCTCAAAGCGGATCCGCTAAACATGGACGATATGATTCTCAATGATAAAACATTAATCGATCAGTTATTAACTAGTGGCTGACGAGCTGATGACTCGCGGCTAACTAGCTTATAACTAGCAGCTGACCAGACGGTCTGGCTTGGAGATAGCCAGAAAAGACGTTACACTTTTGGCCAGGGCTGGCAACCTGGTGGTCTGGTCTGGTCTGGGCTAGGCCAGCGCCAGAACGTTATTCCAGACGGGGATAATTGAAGCTTATGTATTAATGCAGTTTATGTATCAATGTACTTTAATACATGCATTTATATAAATTTCGCTGGTATAACGCAATCAAAAAAATTTCATGTTTGAAGTTTGCTGTTTATTTCCAAATTTATAATTTCATTGTGACATTCATTCCAAATTTTTTAATGATGAAGTATACAAAATATGAAGAAATGATTAATGAGAAAAATTAAAACGGAGAACGATAAGTTGGGAATGTTTTATTTGAAAATTTTGTATTATACATTGTGAGCTGTCTACAATTTTGAAAAGAAACAGCTTTTCACAGATTTCCTTATTTACAATTACATGAATAACCTCACTTTTAAACATTTTTAAATATAATTTATAGCCCATAGAATCAATAAAACGGTTGCAAATAATTAGAAATACAATTTTAGTCATTAAAAGAATCAATATGTAAAAGGTCATATGTGTCGCTTCTTTATTTTTTCTTAAAACCTCTGTGACCAAAATAATAAGGTTTCAGAGAATTGACCATATACCCACAAACGCGGTAATAGTGGATCAAATTGGAGAATACTGTATCAAATAGAATTTAATTTTTTGTGGCCATAGTGAAATTCATCAAGGAGTGACAAAAAGACACAGCAAGTGGCGACTGCCAAATCAGGAAGGTTGAAAATGTCGAAAAACCCTAACTGAAAGCGCTAACTCTTTAATTTGTAGTATTTTCTTATTATCATAAAAACTAAGATGCTGTATGTCCCGGGGGAAATGAAAGGAAAGAAAAATACATTTAATAAATAAATAACTGTGGAAAAGAACTTTTTAATGACATTTTTAATATATATTTAGAAGGATCTGAAGAACAGTTATATATGTTAGACGAAAAATTGAGTACATTTTCTGATTTTTGGCGAACCCGTAATCTGACCAATCTATGCATTTTGATCCAGAATTACTCCGGTAAACGGTAATTTGAAAAAATGTAGTAATAATGAGCGAAGTGCATTCTTCGAGGTTATAGGAAACATCGTAATTATTCATTTAAGATATTCAAAAAATCTTTTTTTTGGAGGTGAGAAATTCTTTCAATTTTCACTAGCCTTTGGAATAATTCTGAAAACATTTTTACAATTTTCGGAGATAAAAGCTAGTTGAATTGGATGAATTGATGTGAATCATATGAATATTGCGAAATGTTATATCTGATGTCGTTGGTAAAGGTCAAATACTAATATTTAAAATATTTTGTGAATTTTTACAGATATCGATTTGTAAGTTATACCTTTTAACTTAAATAAATTGGGTCAGAATTTTCTATCCTTATTAGTTCACGTCAAAATTTTTTATAGTTATTGTAACGTGTTCTTTTTTATTAACCTAAGCTAGCTGAATATAATGTTGCTTGGTTTTTGTGAAAAATTTGAATTTATGCTCTGGTAAAAAATGAATGGGAATTTACCTGTCAACTGCATAGGCTATTAACCGAATGCCTCTGCACTCTGCCAAATCGCTTTCAGTGCTTTTTAAAATTGTATCATGGTCATGAGCATTTTACCAATAACTCTCTTTGCTACACTCCCAATTCCATTAGTGATACTAATTTAGTAAAAATCCCTTCTCCATTATAATATATATTCGTCATATTATTCACATGATGTTTTAAATTAACAATATCCGTTCATGATTAACGGGACTCATTACCGGAAGTGAATATTAGGATTTGACTTTGTTATTGTCGGATTATTTATTATGGATTTGTATATATGCGCGGGGTATTTAATTTTTAAGGTCGCATTTATTTTCACGAGAGGTAGCATATTGCGTTTTTAAAAAGGAAATTTGATTAATTTCGCAATTGAAATTGAAAAATTAAAAATTTTCTTTTTAATTTTTCTTTTGATTTTGAAGAGTAAAAAATAGTTTATTTTTAATTTATTTTGCTTCCCTTCCATTGATGTTTAGTTAAAATTTTTTAAACAAATAATATCAGTTTATCGTTCTTCATGATATTTTTTCGATCGAATTGAAGTGTAATTCTTGTAATACACTTTGTCCTCAATTTGTCTGTTCCGGATCTATCATTTTTAGATAAGGTAACTTTAATTACACATTTGAAAACTGTCAAATGGGGTTGACTATTGATCATAAGGGATTAATATGAATCAACGTTTATGCCCTCTAATTCGGTGAATTGTTATTAACTTTTTAAGGAAAATTTCCATCTTACATTGAATTTTCTTATGATACACAGTGAAATCCTATTAGAAACAAAAAAATTTATACGAAGTATGACCTTGATACATATTTACCTTAGTGATCCACTATTACTCCGGTTGACAGTTTCCTTAAAAAGCATTAGTTGAAAAATGAAGTAGAAGAATTGCACATATTTTTCACAATATCGGATAAGATTATGTGGTAAAGTGTGAAAATTATGCTTTTTTCGCACTCCACCTCACACGTGACAGAGTATCTCATACTGAACTCAAATTGCGCTTCTTATCCCTTATCATCTTGGCATAAATATATAATAAAAACTCCCCTGAGGAATATTCGATTCTTCGCGGGACATGAAATCACCACCTGTTTTTGTAGGATAGGGTGAGTAAGAACCACCACCACCTAAGGCAATTGAGAGCCGACGTGACCATATCCGGTTCAGCGATTTTCCTCCTCTATAGAGTCTCTAAAGAGGCGGTTTGCATTTCCCTCCCTTTCCATCTTCCGTACGTCCACAAGTCCTTCCCAACCCTCTTCTTTTTACCTTTTCTCCTCTTTTTCCTCTTTCTCCACGGGCTCTTCGACTCTCTTACTCGGCCACGGTTCCACAGGCTCTTCCGATGTAATGATATTTCCATCCAATTCGAACCCCACCTCCGGTGTTGGGGGTGGAAGTTGGCGGTGTACCGTGTGTGCATGTGTCCTGCACCCTCTCACTGCATCTCTCTTTCTTTCTCTCTCTCTCTCTTCATCTCCTCGTGTCCATCCCCACCCCCACTTGGATGGGTGGCACGTCGCTCACTACGTCATCTGTCCCCTCGACCAATCGACGTGCGGCGCGCATTTTTTCCCCGCATCGTAACAAAAAAAGGGAGGACAAAAAAAAGCCCGAGTGGCATTACCCCCGTTGCCGCGGACCAATCGCCATACGTAAAGAGGCATTTTTTATGGGCGCCGCTTGGCCGGCCCGCTCGGTCGGTTTGTGTGATAAAAATTGACCTAAGTTTTTTTTGCACGCTCCGCACGCCCGACTATAACTGCCTAACATTAAAAAAGATGGGCTGCGTACGGGCTTCAACGAGGTGACCTGGGTGGTAAGGGGATCGAGAGAGTCAGAGAGGGAGAAAAGGGGGTGATTCTGTACCTGGAGCGTTCAGAGAAACAGAGAATGATACGGGAACATGTAATACATATGAGTTCACTGGAGATCTGTAATGCACGTCGATTCATGAATGTCCAGTTGTGCAAATTCAAATAAGAGTGGGAGGGTGCAGTCCGGAGGTTCAGTTCCCAACCCTGCCATGTCGGACTTGAGTGGACTCACACGAAAATCGAGCTTGTATAGTGCTTCCTTCACCACCTACTTTAAGAATTTAGGAGGTTTTTAAAAATATTAATTTATTTACAAGTTCAACAGGATATCTACTAGGGCTGAGTGAAATTAATAAAATTAATCGAATCACTTAGTCGAGGTGGACAAAAGTGTTGGTTGACATCCGAAAGGATTTCAGAAAATAATTTTTAAATTTATTAATATCTTCTGTTGTCTTTTTGACTGCAAAATTTAAAGTTTTTTAATTTTAACCAAGTTTGAAAATTATGACGAATGTTCTATATCTAAGTTTTTTCTGGTCAACCATAATAAAAAAAGTAATTAAAGCGCTTGTCTGCTTCAGATTTTTTTGAAAATCTGCTAAAAATATGTTTTTTTAGGGTTGAGTTAAATACACACGTTTTTGGGAAAAGTTGAATATGTCGAACGTGAAATTTCTTCAGGTCGAACAGAAGAAACTGTTATTATTATATTATACTCGAAATTTTAACAAAAACTAGAGTGATTAAGAAAACGTATTTAAAATTTTTAACAAGATTCCAAAATAATTTGAAACTGGAAATGATTATTGGTAATCTAAAATAAAATGTAGATTATTAAAGATTCCGTACAAATAGTTTAAAAGGTTCGCAAGAATGTTGAAAGATTTCAAGAAAATAAACAATTTTGTTTAGAATTTCTGAAAAATTTATGAATGTTTATTTAGTTAAGAATATAATTTTTTTAAATAAAATCTCAAATAATTTAAAAAGAAATTCTTCTCATGGTAAAAATTTTATCCTTTGATCAAAAATGCAATTCTGTTGTTGAAATTAAACCGGTTTCGGTTAAGGATTCAATTATTTTGTTGAAAATTTATCTTTTTTTATTTAATTTAACTGTGATTTGTCGAAAATTGATTGTACAAGAAAAGTTTTAAACTCTGAAATGAAAATTCGTATCTATACGATCGTTAATACGATTGCCTGGTTAAAAATTTAGTTTTTTGGTACAAAATTAATGATAAAGGTTGAAAATTCATCTTTTTTCAGAAAAGTCATATTTTATAATTAAAAATTGTACTTTAATTTAAAATGTAACTATTTTACTGAAAATTCGTATTTTCAAAAATTAATAAACAATTTTATTTGGAATAATTCCTTCTAAGAGAAAGTAGAAGATTTTTTAAAATAATTATTTAAAATTTCAAAAAGAGTATGAAATATTTGAACGAAAAATTCTCGATTTCGCAAAATTGAAAAATTTAAGAAAAATGTCGAATAGTTTCAGTGGATACACACATTATTTCGCTTTCAGTGCAGTGTCGGTGGTTGCCTTCAAATAACATTGGACTGATTTCAGGGGGTTCCAAACGTAAACAGTAAGGGCTTCCTGAGTCGTTTCTGATTGGATATATATATATATATACTAAAAAAAAACAAATGTGATAGAATCACATTAATTTTTTCAACATAAGAACTGAAGATTTCATACAATAAACATCACATACATACTATGAAAATTAATATATTAGTCTAAATTAATTTACTTCTTACTGCATAAGTATCTTACTAAATATGATAATTGACAAGTTGACATGATATGAAGTTGGTAGTATTCTCCGCTAACAATGATTTTGTAATTTATTAATATTTATAAAATTTAAAAGATTGGTGCACATAATCAATTCTATTTATGCAAATGTAGATAGGAATGTGCAACTTTGATAGACTAGTAACTTTAGGCTGACACACAAATCAAAACACTCATAAAACCATAAAAAAAATTATAAGTTTATTGCATCTTTAAGTTTTCGGTAGAAAGAAATTAAAATTTTTTAATACATTAGAAAAAAGTGTTTTAAATTTTGAAACAATTATGCAATACTCAAAAGTCATTTCATTCTTAAAATTATTAAAAGGTTATAAATTTACTGCGTCTATAATTTTTTCGCTTATTATTTGTATGTATTAATCTACTCAAAGTTAAACCATTTCGAATTTTTTTAAAAGCTAAACATTTTTGTGAATCGGAAAATGACTGGGAATTCTTTCCTCGATTAAAGCGGCCACCCTGAAACTATTTTTGTGTACTGTGCAAGGTAACAAAAAGTCATCCGAACTTAAAAATGACAATAAATATTCCTGCTAAATACAGGAATTCTTTATTCAATAAGGAGACATTACTTTTTTGGATTCGGCTTAATAAAAATTGATTTTTAAAAAGTTCAAAATTATGTTATGTGAACCTTATTTTATTTGAATTCGAGTTGTAAGACATAGATTTTTTAACATTAGAAAAAAATGGTAATCTAGCCGAATTCAAAGAATTAAATTTTCCCTAATGAAAAACAAATTCCTTTATTAGGCACGAATTTTAAAAATAATTTTCAATTTTATATTCTTACTTTTCATTTGAAATAGTTAATATCTTGTTTGATATTTTTATGATATTAATTGGCAATGCAATGCTTCCCGCGTACTGCAGCGCGCATATAATGTTGCTATTTCAAATAATTAAGCATAGATTTAAGTATTTTAAAATAAAATTAAAAAAATTAGTTTTTTCAGTCAACGAATTTAATGATCATATAAAATTTAATTTCAACATGTCATTAATTATAGAAAATTTAATGCGGGTATTATTAGTATGTATATATATAAAAACTTAATAAAATTAAATTTTTCAGTCGAAGAATTCATTAATCATGAAAAATGTCTTGGACTACAAATGTTTAACATTTTGGCTATCACCCATATACTTACATAATTTTGTTTTATGTAAATAATCAGAAATAAATATATGACAGCATAAAACCAAATTTATAAGCTTTAAAAAATGCATTGAAATACAATTATTACATTTTATTCATAATTTAAAAAAATTCACTGACGTTTTTTAAAAGTTTATTAAGAATGCATTTCATTTTATGAAGGAAAAATTAAAAAATCGACGGCTAAAAATTTTTAAAATAAAATAATTGAGAATGCAAGGAGGTAGCAAACAAATATTTTTCAATCGACCATCGTGAGATCGCTTTTAACCTGTAAGTTCTTGCACTAAACATTTCTTTACAGAATTCTTGTTTCTTCTGATTTCGAAGTATTTTATATTTAAAAGAAAAATAAAGTATCGAGCACTTTTTTAAATAGGTAATATTTAAACTAGCGATCCATTTTTTCAACATATTTAAAATTATTTTTTAGGAATTGTTATTTGAAATTAAAAACTGAGTTAAAAAGTATTATAAAAGAATGAAATAAATCGAAAACTTTGCATTTTACAAAGGTTTTTAAAAATTAGAAAATATTTGTCACTGAGATTCTTATAGCGTTTTTGAACTTAAAAGTTCTTTATTTATAATATTTTTAGGTAGTTTTTAAGCGGATTATATTTTTAAAGAAAAAAGTATTGAGCCCTTTGTTTATGAAAATTTTCTTATAGTAGAACATAATTTTTTGTCATTGATGTTATTAAAGCATTTTTGTGCTAGCAACTTTTCTTTATTATTTATTACCTTTGGGTCATTTTTAAGCATTTTAAATATTTAAAAACAATAAGTATTAAATGCCTTGTTAAATAGGTGAAACTTACTTCGCTTTTTCAAATATTTTAAATTATTGTTTAAAAACTGTTATTTTGCATTAAAAACTGTGTAAGAGAGTATTATATACAATAAAAGAGTTGTATCAATTGAAAACCGTGCATTTTACCGAGAATTTTTGTTTATTGTTCATTACTTCGAGATATTTTATAATATTTTTAAGCATATCAAGAAAAAAAAGTATCGAACCTTTTTTGAAATAAGTAAAATTCAATTGTAAAATTTTTCTAAATAAAAAATTGTATATTAAAGTTGAGTTCAACAACTTTTAGTTTGAAGTTGGCTGAGGCTCACCATATGACTTGGTACGACCCTACCTTGAAATTCTTACCCAAGCTTTTGTCACTGAGATCCAAGTGCTTCGATAGCGAAGTCGGTAGAGCGCGCGGTTAGGACACACTAGTTTAGGTAGTTTAGGTAGGGAGGATTCAATCCTCGGCGAGTGCGATTTTTCAAAGCGTCTAGGCGTTAGGTTACATGTGTAAGTGCCAGTGTGCGCGAATTACGTACTTTAATAATTTAAAAAATGAAGATTATATAACAATAATTTTGAAAACCATTTTTTTTTCGTTAAAAAATAGTGTTCAGTTGAGGCACTAGTCTATTGCTCAGTTATTACATATTCTTAGATTAATAAAATATATTCTTGAAGTGTATCAGAAATGATTTCTTGGAAGTAAACTATGTTCTGCATTTATATACATCTCTATATGAAGTAACACAATAAAGTTTTAGAATAATAAAATGCGATATTCTATCTAAGAATACATTTTCTCAGATTAAGAAAATGTACGCTTGTTCCAAGCACACGGTAGCAAGTACTTTAGTATTTGGAACACACTCATATTCTATCGTCCCCATTCGTACCTGCGATTGACTTGAATCAAGTAATATTTTCTTGATTCAAGAACATTTTTTT
>NC_046662.1:82854866-82867362 GCF_010883055.1 Belonocnema kinseyi | reverse complement strand
GTGTGTATCTATAATGTCGCAACCACTCTCGCCCTGCTCCGCTGAGAACCTGCTAGAGCCAGTAGTTCTGGGAAGGCTTAGAAATAGGTGACTGTAAGCGAGAGTTTGGTGTATTTAGAAGTTTTAAAAATAATAAAAAATAGCCTCAAACTTGTAAAGATTTAAAAAATGTTTCAACGAAATGTAAATTGAAGATTTCGAACAAAGAATATAGATGTATTTTTCTTCATTTCTTTGGTAATAGAGGTTAATTATTGATTAGTATTGCTTTCTAAATCTGAATCAGTAAAATTTCACTGATGCAAATAGCTAGTAATAAGTCACTGATAATCAGTGAAAGGTTACTTATTGATTTAGTGAAATAACCACTTTTGAGGGTTAGCTGCACTGCACCATGTCAATTTAGCAATCATAATAAAATTTTTTTTTAGTATATTCAATCAGAGAATCATAGTCAAAAAATGAAAACCCATAAATATAATCAAATATTAAAAAAGTTGAAAAGTTCTGATGCTTTTAAATGACAAACAACCTCGCATATTACTTTAATTTCAAGATTGGACTGCCATGTACAAACCCTTTGAGTAGGTACTCCCTATACGAGTAGAGTATATTTATTCCGCAGTTAATTCAGCGAACTTACAGCCCGAAAGTCAAAAAAAATATTTCATAAAGAAATTCTTCTTGCCACTTAAGTAAAAGAGTAACAGCAACGCTCAAACTTAAAAATTTAGAGATTATTCTGCACATGATTTACTCTAGTGTTATTGAACTGATTAGTAAATAAGTCCAAAACTGATTAATCAGTTAAATGTCTTAGTACTATTTGGATCAGTGAATTTTTCACTGATTGATATTTAGGGAGTGAACAGGTATTACACAAAAACATTCGTAAAATTATATACTTTAATTCTAAGTAAATTTTACACGAATTGTGTTGCAAACACGTGTTTTATAATTAAATAGCCATACTAAATATTTAACAATAGTTTTCATTAATTACTATTCAAAAATTAACCATCAATCAATCGCTAATATCAAAGGCTTAAAAATTAAATTACAAAATTTTTTGATATCAAAGTGGACAGACTGAAGCATGTATTTTATTATTTTAATCGGTCAAATTTGACTGCTTATTTAAAAGTACCATTACATTTTTTTATTATATTTGTTATTTAAAAGAAATACATATAACAAAGGTAATCAATTATTTCATTTGTCATATTTTTATTTGATTTTTTTTTAAATAGAGGCGTTAGCCATTCATAGTACAAAAGGTATGGCAATTTGGAAACTTTTACCGAATTTCAGTATTTCATACACTAACAAGTATCTGTATCTTATATTTATTGAATATTTTAGTCTTGAAATGTGCGACGAATGAACCACCTTTCATTGAAAGCGGTTACTTTTTTGTTCAATTACTTAAATTATTATGTTTCCCTTATTTTTGTCTATTTGTAATTTTATTTGGATTGTTTTACCTTCGAAGAGTAAGGAACTTGAAAATACACATTAAACTGCCCTTTTATTATTAAAAATTGCAATTACGGTTCTGTTGAGAGACAACTAGTTGGCTTTGAAGGGTTTTGCACTCTTTTTTCTTCACTAATTGATGGTGGGGTGCAAAATAATTCGCATAAAATGTAGCTTATTTATCATGGAGATAAAATGATGTGCTCGACTTTCACGCAACCGAAGCTGTTGTAATGTGCATACAGTCAACTCTAGAATTTTCAACTTTTTCTTAATTTCTTAATGTATAAAGAATTAATTTCTTAAGTTTCATTAATCATTTATTACAACTACCCTGTTTTCTGTATGAGCTAGTGAGTGAGAGAGACCCTGCTTATTTCCGGCTTTTGTCGATTTTTATGATTCGAATTTAACACCTGGCAACATCTTGAAAAATAACGGTAAAAATTTGAAAGAAATTAAAAATTAGCCTTGGCGTCTTATGTTCAAACTAAGCCCAAGAAACTATAAAAATATTGATCAATATTTTTTATAATAAATGAATTAAATTTTACATATTTTACACTGTGTAGGTATTCCATGTCACATAAAAAACATGATTTATAATTGGTTCTAAAGTCATTGACAATCACAAAATATTATAAGAAAAAAGATTTGCTGCTGTTAGCAACTAATATTATAAATAAATTCAAATTTTGAAATTTACAGCTCGTCCTGTAACTTTTTACATTCTCATCTTAATCGCTGTTGTCGTTTTCGTTGTCGTTGCCGCTGTAGTCTGTAAACACGGTGACATTTGCAGGAATTATTTTATTGTATTCCTCTTTAGTACACTCCATAAGGATATGAAAAGAAACAAAGAGTTTGTTTGCCAGCTTTTTTTGAAGAAATTTTAAAAAGTTAGAGCATTTTGAAAATTTTTGAGACCACTTTTTTCCAATATTTGAACATCCTTTCGACAGCTATTTATAATAGACCAATATACGAATGTTCCGAAATAATTTCTGGAATTCACGGAATTCATGGTATTCAGGGAATTTATGAAAAATACGGAATTCATGGATTTCACCGATTTATAGGAATATATTAAATTCAATGATTTCATGAAATCCAATGAATTCATAGAATTCACAGAATTTATGGAATTCATGAATGGAATTGCAAGATTTTAAGGAAATTACGTAATTCATGAAATTTACGGAATTCACAGAACTCAAGAAATTGACAGAATTCATAGAATTCACAGAATTCAAGTTATTTACAGAATTCATGGAATTCAAAAAATCAGAAAATTCATGGAATTCACAAGATTTACGGAATCGATGGATTCCATAAAATTGACCGAAATCAATGAATTTACGAAATTAGGCACTATACAGAATTCACCGAATCCAATAAGTTCACGGAAATCAAGGAATTCACAGAATTCAAGGAATTTATGAAATTCAAGTAATTTGTGAAATTCGACTCTATGAATTCTGCGAATTTCGCTAAAACCTTCAATTCCGTGCATTCCGCAATTTGTATGCATTCCGTGAACTGCATTTAATTACGCAAATTCCTTGATATCCCTACATTCCATGAATTTCATAAATTGTGCGTACTCCATGAATTTCGTGAATTTCGTAAATTCCATGAATGTCGTCAATTCCATCAATTATATGAATTCTGTGAACTCCGCAAATCCAGTGCATTCTGTGATGTCAATAATTTCCTTCAATTCCAAGACTACAAAGAATTCGTTGAATTTCTTTAATTCCGTGAATTCCACTATTTCCGTAAATTTATTTAATTCCGTGAATTCCATTATTTCCGTAAATTTATTTAATTCCATAAATTCCGCGAATTTCTTGAATTCCATGAATACATGTATTGAAATCTCATCATTCCAAAACCATGTTTAAAATTTTATCTAACGCATGTATGGTATAAGTCTTGTAGAAGTGTTGTAGAATTCCAAACATTTTTAACAGCGTATTCTTTACAATTCAGCAATCTATAATATTCAATGTTTGTTAATAGAACGTGTTCAGAACAATTATCGTGACAAGTCAACCATTTTTTTCATTTCACGCACCCCTAAATATTAAGCTCAAGCTACGCGTTTTGGTATCTAGAGCGTAGTTCAGCGGTCTAAACTTTATAACTGGTTATAGCATCTAATGGATATTGTCTATACATGGCTATAAAGATGAAGGTGAGCGACGCGTCTCATTTACCAACACTTAAAACATTTTTTCAATAAACTATTAAAAAATTTTGCAAGCACATTTATGTTCAGCTTGCCATTCCAAATATTTCGACATATAAAAATTACCCGCAACTCAAAAAACAACGCAGAAACATGCGAGCCCGGAATAAATAATATAAAACTGGCGATAGAACACTGTAGATAACAGGTTTAGACCGCTGGACTAATTTAGATAACATATGAATAGCTTTAAATGGTCATTTAACGTTGAATTTTGATTTAAATATTATAAAACTAATGTGTGTAATTTTTCTCTTGTAAATTAACAAAAAGCATTTTACAATTTAAAAAATATTGAAAATTGTAAAAATAACAATGATTTTCCTTAGCCGTGGAAAATTGATGAAATATCGGTTAACAGGTGTAGACCACAGACCCTTCAAATAATGATATCTATGGAACCAGAAGAGACATTTGAAAAAATTAAAAGAAAAGCATTTCACCAAAAATTTAATCATAAATTTGTTTCGACTTTTTTCAGGAAAAGTTTTACAATTTTTTAAACAAATATTTTAGTTTGAAAATGTATAATTTCATCTCTAATACCTGTAAAATTCTTTAAAATTCAATAAACATTTCCAGAAATGTCGATAGACCTTCCGCCTCCGAAGTCACCCATGCGCAAGTAATCAGTCGAGTATATGGCGCAATATTATGCATTATACTTGAAAATAGTTCAGGCGGCCCTAACTGTTTATGTTTCTATTTCCTCGATTTATTAACAAGGCTATTTGCAGACGACCCCAATACTTTTGCTAAGTCAGGAGTTTGGCGTAATTCAAAAAATCGAACCCAAAAATTCAATATTGCGTAACTTGCAAAATTTGAAAAATTGTTTGGGCCCAAAAGGTCTCGTATATGAAAATAATAAATAGCATATATGATAAGTACCAATAAAATCGAACGACAATTTGGAGGTACTGATATTCCTGACCTGTACTGGCCCTAAACTGATATTTTTACTCCAAATGGAAGCATGTTTCTGATCTGTGTGATGAGTTGTACATGAGAGTTCGTTACTCTTTGTATTGAAAGTGTAACTCCAGTCATTGGTGATAAATTTTCGCAACACAGTGGAATCATCGAATCAACGCTAACGCCACTCGTAAATTCGTTGACGAAGATTACGTTTTCAGTCATAACCCTAAAACCCAGTAACGCACAGTGTGTCGTTCACCCACGTGTCCGGTAACGCATATTTGCGAAGAAGGCGAGGGGGATCCACACTCGCGAATTTTCAACGTCACATTCATGCACTGCGGCGTTGTGAGTAATGGCTCGCAAATTGCCAATAAAATTATGGACTCGTGGCAAAGGAAATTGCATTTAATGCCGTTCGAGTCTTTCAATTTCACGACCCCAACAGAAAACGGCCCGCTGATCGTTGCCCACAACTCAAGAGTCACGTGACCTTCGATCTGAGATTCAACTTTGAAAAGTAGCCCAACAGCTTCAAAAATTCAAAGGCAGTGATGAAAAAAGGAATTTTCTTCTTTTAACATTGATTTATTCTGACACACAAACTGTAAAATAATGATTCTAATTACTTCTGTCAAAAAATACGCACACTATGAAAATATTTTTAAAAGGAGTAGGCCACTAAGGTGTTTCTCCTGAAGTCTCCAAAAATTACCTTTTTTGCCAAAATTATAAGTACTGTGAAACTCTTCTATAGTCCCGATTTCGGGGCTGACGGTGGATGGCAACTAACTCATTATAGCCTGTTCCGCTTTTGTTTGTTCATGCCTGACTGCTCACCTGAGCGACCACCGCAGATCCCGCGCATTTCGCGCAGCACCTGTTACACCTACATCTGGCGTGGCGTCAAATCTAGAAAAGGCTATATAAGGGAGGGCTATTGAAGATTTTTACCGTATTTAAATTTTCAAAACTGAAAACGCGGATTATCAAGAAAAGTTGAAAATGCTTGTGAAAAGTGGGAATTTTTCAAATTTAATATAGGTATTTATCTTGTTCTTTGTGATTCTAAAAGCTTGTTTGGAAAATCTCATTAGGTTCGAAGAGAATTCACGGAGAAATTTTTTTCCGCTTGAGAAACACGTGTTTTTTTATATTAATTTGTCTATATAATTTGTCTAGAATTATTTTAATTTTAAATTCAAACAATAATTCCTAACAGATTAAATATTAAACAAAAATGTATTTGATAAAAATATTTTATTAACGTATTTTTAATAAATAAATAATATTAATTAAGAAACAATTTTATTTGAGGAATTTGATAATTTGGGATTTTTCAAATTCGGTAATATTATAAACTGTTCGGGAATTTTATTAGCTTTGGAATTTTATTATTCGGGACAGAGAGAGTTTTACCGAGTCGGGAATATTATTTTTCGGGATATTTCAGCCGTCCCTATAGAAGTACAGAAAATTTGCTCTAATTATAATGCCGGCGCTTCATCTTGTCGATTTTTTCCTACAGCATTAATAAAAAAAAATTTGTAAGCAAATTTTTAAAATCACAAATTTAAAGTTAAAGATCAGCTCAGCTCAAAATTTAAAAATTCCCTGTACATCCAATTTTTATTCTAGGGTCTTGGCGATTTTTTTCTAATGCATTTCAGTCACTGGTAAACAGGGGTGATTTTCTCTCAGAAAATAAATGATTAAAATTCGAAAAAATTGGGTAGGCTTTTCTGACATCTAGGTATGTAAAAAAGTTAATTTTCCGAAAATTCAAAGACTAATTTAAAAACTATTTATACTTTTTTGGGTACCAGTACAATTTACACAACAATAATTGTAAAATTTGCAAATTTTTAGGCCTTCAGTTTAAGAACTTGAATTTTAACGTTAAAATTTGCTTCATTTTCAGAATACAAGCTTATTGTTTGAATTTTCAGAATTTTCGTTATAAGTTATAGGTTGGGTCAAAAATAACATTCTGGGATTCGAAATTGTTACAACGCGAAAAAGTTTAAATTAAAAATTTTTAAAGGCGAAACTACACCATTTTCCATAATCATTTTCAAGCAAGCGAGTCACTTTCTCACTTAGTCGCTTCTTTTGAAAGTCGATCCTCTGCTTTCAGTTTTCTGTTTGAAATATACCTTGAATTCAATGCATTTTAAATACAATGTTTTCAGCTGCATTCAGATTGAAGTATACAAAGATTTTTCGTTTTAAATATAAATTATTTGAAACATTTTCTTTATTTTTTACGATTGTAATTTATAACTTCTAAAATTGAATAATTGTAGCTGAAAAATGAAAAAGTAGATTAATTCCAAATTTATAGAGGTTCTATTATATAATTTGAAATATTAAAACTCTTTTTTTAAAACTCGTTAAAAATTTCTTTTTAACAATTTTGGTTCTGATTTCTTAATAAAAGAATAAGCGCTATTTAGTTTCAATAAAAGAAATTTCAAGAATATTTTAAGCCTTAATAGTTGAGACATTTTAAATTTGTAGTCTTTAGTATATTGCCTAATTTTGAATTGAAAGTGTTCGATAATTTTAGATTGAAACATTTCAAATTATTTAGTTAAAAATTAAGATCGTATAAAATTTCAGGATTAGAAATGAACGTCTTTTTATGCTTGACTCATTATTTTAAAACGATTAAAATCGTATAACTTCAGATAAATTGGAAAGTAGGACCATTAAAAATTAAGAGTTTTCGAAAGAACCGAAAAAATGTTTAGTTTTGAAAGCTATTTAGGAAGGTTCTTTTTCAAGTCTTACTTATTTTTTGATCATTTATTACCCCCCCACAAATTATTTTTTATTAAGAAAATAACGCCTTATTTTTGTAAAAATTGAAAAATATATATTAAAGGTTCGCACAAGGTCATTTTTGTTCAAAAATCTTATTCCTGAATAAATTGACTCTTATTGTTTCCAATTTCGTTCTATCACTCAGGGATTCTGTTTTTTATGGAAAACATTGAAAGCTGGTTTTTTTACGTCCATAAAATTATAATTAAAGGTCACTCGAGGTAATTTTCTGTGCAAAATATTGATTTATAAATAATATTTGTGAAACAGTAGAACGATGTCTTCGCCCAAGATACAAACGTAAATTATACTATAGTAAACACAACGAGAAAAATTTACACGAAAGCTGAATTTTGTAAAAAAAACAAACCTTTGTCGACCTATATATACTAATTTCATTCTTCGAAAGATTAAAAGAAATCTCTTCGAAAAACTTTTATTGCAACAATTTAACTGTAGAAAAATATTGTTTAGAAAAATAAAAATAGTACAATTTTTACATACAATTCTTAGAATAAACAATCTGTGTGTCAAAACACAATCCAATCCGACTATTCTTTCGAAATTTATGCGATGTACAGACAACCACAACAACAATAACGACGACGACGATACGCCGACGTAAAAACTTGTTTTTCTGACTCAAGGGGCCTCAAAACGTCGACATTTGAAGAAATCCGCATAAGTCATTTTTCGCAAAAAACGAATAGACATGTAAAAATGTAAAAATGTAAAAAATGTAAAAATTATGAACAAGATTTGTAGAAAATCTTTCAAGGAATAAAATGATTGTCCCGTAAGTTACAACCGAAAAATTACTATTTCAAAAAAATGAAAAATGTTCTAAATATTGAGCTAGACTCGCGACCGGGAAAAATCGGGAAATGGAAGTAAATTTGAAAATTGAACTGCAGTTCAAGTATTAAAAATTTAACAGTCATTGATTTTACAAGACGATTCTAGATCTGTTCAAAATAATATAATTTACATATTTTAACGTGAAAATTTGAACTAATTTAATTCAAAAACCTTAGTAGTAACGCAATTGTAAACGTTCGAATTAATAGCTTCTTAAATAAACGCCTTTATTCATTTTCAAAATCGTTTTGAAGTATTATTTCAGTATAAAATATTCAATTTTTAATCTATTTAACTTGAAAAAAAGAACAATTTTCAATAGTAAACAATTTGAAAATGAATTGTCACAATTTCAGAGTGATAATTTTGAACTTTGAATGTTACAATTATAATTTTTTTCATTTGTCTTTCGAAGGTAAAAGTATTTCATTCTGATTCTTAAAGAATAGCTAAATAATCATTAATTTATAAAAGAATTGAATAATCTGGAGGTGTATGAATGCTTCAAAGAAAAAAAAATGGAGCTTCTCAAGCATTTTGAAATCTTAAAAAAATTAAGATTTCTGGGGAGATTTAAAATTCTTTTTTATTTCGAAAAAGTACATAATGAACGAGAATGTTTTAAAATATTTCAAAACATTTCAAAAGATTTACAAAATTAGAAAAAAAAATCTGAAAGCTCTTGAGATAATTTTGTGTGCAGGATTTGATAAAAATGTTAGGAAAAATGAGAATCAGTTTAAATGTTATTTAAATGTTTCGAATAATTTCAAAAATAATTTGAAAATATTATTAATAATTAAAAATAAAACTGACACTTTTGATGATTTTTAAATTAAATGTTAACTTTCTTTTGATGAAAAATTACTTAATTTGAAAAGGAGGTATAAAAATACGGGACCACTAAAAAAATCCTGAAAGGGATGACACAAAAATCCCAAAAAAAGAAATCTCCAACACCTGTATAATAATTTTATAAAAATTGTATTAAAAAGAAATTAAAAAACACGTGCGCTTTGAAAGAAAAAAATGTTCTGCCTAAATGTTCTTCTTATCTGCAAAATAACATTTTTGAAACAAACTTTGCAGGATTTAATTCAACAACGATTTATGTCGAAATTGATTTTTTTTAATTCTTTTTTTATTAATAAAAAATTTGATTTTTCAGAACTTTTTTGAATATTTTGAACAATTATTTTAATTGTTTAAGGTCACGAATTTTCTAGTTCGGATATCTTATAATTTAGCCATTTTCTTTTGGAAATTTTCAAATTCGGTAATACCTTATTGTTCGGAATTGTATTTTTCGTGACTTTTTCAATTCGAGTTTTATATTTCGGTACTTTTATAATTTAATAATAATTAAAGAATTCCCGACAGAAATTTTCCAAATTATACACTATCTGGACCAGGAAACTCCTTGATTTGAACAATTAAAAGAAATAGTGTGTTAAAAAATATATTTTTTTAAATAAAATAATAAAATATTCATGCCAAATAAAAAACTTTTTTAATGTGTAAAGTTTTTAAAAATTATTCTTTGAATTTAAAATAACATTAATTGAACAAATGCATTTTTGTTTGAAAATGGTTGTTTGAAAATGTGCATTTTATTTTTGTACATTAAAAAAACACTCTCAAAAAGAAAATTGATGAAAAAAAGTAATAAAAAGAAAAGTTGCGCTAAATCAGTCTGAATTGAATTTCGCAAAGTTTGTTTCATTTGAAACTCACATGTTTTTAAATTTATTCTTGTGTAACATTTTTATACAATTATTGTTATTTTAAATTAAAACAATAATTTAACAAATTAAACCTTAAAAAAAAGTTTCTATAATAAAATTATTTGATTATTGTATTTTTAATAAATAATTAATTTTAATAATCGCTGGGGTTTTTACATAAACAATTTCTACAAAATAAATAATATTGATCACAAAACTGTTTTCTCTATTTCTGAATTTCGGGAATTTTCTAGTTTGTATATTTTATATTTGGACAGCATTCGGCCTGGAATTTTATTACATGGGAATTTTCAAATTCGATAATATTGTAAACTATCAAAATATTCATTATTCTAGAACTGTTTATATTGGGATTTTTAGATTTCAGCATTTTATAACTTCAGGAAGTTTACAATGTCAGAAATTTTATTATTCGAGTTTTCTCAGTCGTCCCAAACATATTTCAAAAATTTTTAAAGATTTATAAAATTGTAAAAAACCCTGGAAGATTTTGAGGCAAATTTTTTGAAAAATTTTACATGAGTGATACATATAATGTACATATAACGTACGTAACTATTTCGAGAAAGCTGTATCATTTATAATAGTTTAAAGTTTATTTTGAAATATATTTTATGGAACATGATATTTTTTATGAATGTGAGAGTCAAAATTTTGTTCGTATAATTTTGTTTGTCAATGCGAAACGTAATCTGACTTGGAACTGCCGTCTTAATGTAAAAAACCGAAAGGAAAGTTTTCCTATCACTTGGAATTATAATTATATTTTTATAAAAACGTTATAATATATAATAATTAAGAAATTGAAAAATACATACGAGAACTTGATTAGACGAATAGTCTAAAAAAATCCATAGAAATTGCAGACCACAAAAATAAAAATAAAAACATATTAATATTAAAGAACTATATATAGACTATATATTATAGAATGTAAATGATAAGAAATAGTTTTAGAATTAGTGGAGAATATATGAAACCGTAATATAAATTAGTCATCAATTTTTGTTTGTGGTATTTATTAAAATAAACCTGTTTCACAAAGTTATAAATGTAATAATGTTTTAATTGACAATTTACTTTAAATCCAAACGGTTCTTGTTCGAGCTAAATCACCATCAGTGCCCTCGAGGGGCCTACTGAGAGTTGCTTACAGCGTTCCAAGTGGTAGTTTGAAAAATATATCGATGGGACTTCGTGGGTGCAATCTACCGGTGGCGATGTTTAGAGGGGCAGTGACTTTTTTCGCCGGACGCGCCGTCTACATTTATGGCAGGCAACTAAGCCCGCACCACATCTACGTCTATAATATTTTTGACATTTATAACATATAAGATTATAAACTTTTACAATATTGAAGTTTATAATATTTACGATTTAAAAAAACATCAAGGAAAAAAGCCAGCAACGTACAATCTTGCCGGCGCCGTGAACTAAAAATGTTGTTGGCGCGGGCAGGCTAGCAACTACGACATATGACAAAGACACCGAACGCGTCCTCGGATTGCTGATAGAGGGTCCCTGTACCACGGGTTTCTGTTGAATATGGTTACAAAAATAAATAGACAGTCGCGGACACTTGTCCAGGGGTGGTCCCGAAGGAATTGACCCCCAAGCGGAGGTGTGAAAACCGTGCCGAAAGCTGAATGGCACCTGGGTGAGGTGTCCAGAACGGTGACTCTGGGATACCGGGCGATCTCTCAGAGTACGCAGCCTTATCTTTGCATGCGGGGCTCTACAAGGATGGACGAACCTTTTCGTGGGAACAACAATGACAACACCAAACATAGTTGTAGTAAGTGCGATTCAAAACAACAGAACGCGCAGGGCTCCCGACAATGGGTCGGCCAACAATGCCGACCAATCTAGAGCTGGGGGAGCCAATGAAAATGGATTCAATGCGATGGATCGGCGGGATCTCGCGACCTTTGAGTGGACGGAGCAACTGAATTACGACTTGCTAGAGTGCTACGATGCGAGTGTGGCCCGTGAACGGGGTTACATAGCACGGATGCATGCTCTGTGGTGCGAGAAACACCCGCAGCTATCGCACTTTTCGCAGGAACGTCTGCGAGACCATGCTGAACTACTCCGTAAAAGGGGCTATGTAAGCGGAACGCCTACTCTACCACAGCTAGAACAAGCCGGCAACAAGGGAAGAGAGGCGACACTAAGACCAACCGCGGGCAGGCATCCAATAGATGAAGAGCGATGCTTTACGACCCGGAGAAACATCAACACCAAGATTTCTGTCAAGCCTAAAGATCTGGCTGAAATGGATGACGAGCTTCGTGGACATTTTTCCGATGAATCCGACCTTTGGGCTACCAATTATTGTGTGTATAATGCAGCGAGAGCTTTGGCCGATGCGAACCGTAAAACAAAACCAACGGCTGATCATAAGACCAAAAGACGAATGCAT
>NC_046662.1:82852640-82854766 GCF_010883055.1 Belonocnema kinseyi | reverse complement strand
AAAGCTGCTGACCATCAGGCAGCATATTGTTGAGAGAATACGGATACTATCTGACGCTAAGAGAAGTCCAGAGCGGAGGGAGAGGTGGGTCAGAGAGAATCACCAGTTTCTCTCTGACCCATCTCGACTCTTCCAAGACCCTCCAGTTACTGTCAAACACCCACCCAAACCAGAGGAGGTCGAAGTATTTTAAAGAGAAGTCTACGAAGTTCTGCATAGACTGTACGAAGACTCAGAAAATATAAATAGCTTCAAGGAGTTATGTGTTGCCCTCATAACACCTGATAAAGAATGCCCACCCATCACTACCGAGGAGGTGAAAAAAGAATTAAGAGGTATAAAGAACTATTCCACACCGGTATCAGATTGTATCAAAAACTTCTTGTGGAAGAAGTTTTTTTCAACCCATCAGCATTTGGCCCGTATTTTCACCTCATATTGGAAGTCGGAAGAGCCGATTCCAGAGTGTTTGGTGGAAGGGCGCACAATACTCCTACCGAAAATTGGCAACTTAGCTGACCCGAAGAACTACAGGCCAATAACTTGTCTGAACACGCTTTAGAAGATATTCACAGCTATCCTAAATGATAGGATTGTTCGAGCAATTGAACCTGTGTGGCAAGAAATGTATGAACAACGAGGCTCAAAGAAAGGCGTAGCCGGATGTCGGGAGAACCTGCTCATCGATCATTCTACCAGCGTGACCTATCGATGGCCTGGATTGATTATCGGAAAGCTTTCGATTCGACATCCCATAGACTTATCATCTGTCTTTTGAAAATCTTAAAGGCAAACCTGCAGATCGAAAGTACAAGGTGACTCATGTATTTTACATGGACAATCTTAAGATCTATGCTAAAAACAGAGAGCAACTGCATCTAGCTCTGGGGATTGTCGAACGATATACTAAGGAAATTGGAATGGAATTTGGGTTAGACAAATGCGCCAAGGTTTATTTGAAGCGAGGAAAACTTAATGGCATCCCTGAAGATCCTGAGCTCGTTGACAGAAGCGCCATACGACAACTTTACGCTGGAGAGACTTATACATACCTGGGCGAACCACAGAGCCGCATTCAGGATGTGACATCTATAAAGGATACTCTCCGAAGCAGATACAAACGTCTCATCCGACAGATTTGGTCTTCCGAACTGTCGGCGAGAAACAAAGTATCTGCAACGGACATGCTTGCCGTCCCGGTACTACTCTATTCATTTGGAGTAGTTCCATGGACGAAGAACGAAGTCAGATCTCTTGATATCGGGACAAGAAAGGTTATGCACATGAACAAAAGCATGCATCTTAAATCTTCCGTTCCGCGACTGTACATCTCACGCCGTCAAGGGGGTCGCGGAATATTGAGTCTTGAATGTCTTCACAACAGGATTATTCTGGGTACAGCACATAGAGTTGCAAATGGAAGAGACCCTCTTCTGAAAATGGTCAGGAATCACGAAGAAGTGGGCAAAGGAGCATTTCTGTACAAAGCAGCGGAGGAGGTTGTTGAAACACTCGGACTTGACTTCAGTATTAGGGGTGAGCAAATTGCATCAAATCTTATCTATCTCGAGTACCCACTTCTGAAAGCCCGGATTAACAAAGCACAAGAGAAAAACTTTCGTGAACAGCTCCTCGATAAGAGGATGCACGGTACCTTCCACAGAAATGTGAAGGATCAGTCAATGTCTTGTGAGCTAACGTTTGCTTTCCTTAAATCGCCCGGATTGAAGTCTCGTACAGGGGGTTTCATTTTTGCATGCCAAGACGGTGTCATTTCCACCTTAACATACCGTCGCCACATTTTGAGCCAAGACATTCCTGATGATAGCTGCAGGGCGTGCCATGCACACCCCGAGCATTTATCTCACATACTATCTAGTTGTCCAACTCACGCGGAAACGACCTACATTCAAGGCACAATGCGGCACTAAGAGTGCTTTATTACCATCTCTGTCACACCTACGGCATTCATCTTAATATCGCTCCTCTAAATGCTCCTAGGGAAATTGAGTCAATTGTCGAACATGGGAAGTGCCGCATATACTGGAACTTTATATTCTCGACAATTGTTTCTGTTGCTCACTCGAGGCCTGACATGGTTCTTCTTAACTTCGAGAAGCGAACCA
>NC_046662.1:82821946-82852540 GCF_010883055.1 Belonocnema kinseyi | reverse complement strand
ACCACCTATCTCACGGTTGTGAGACGTGGTTGTGGCTGAAATTTTACCGCGATTTCGCTGGAAGCGGGTGCAATTTTTCAGATTAGCACCCGCTCCCGGCAATATCCTGCAGTTGTCCTTATGACAAATTTTTAATTATATATTCTCTACTTTACTTTGCACTATATTGTCAAATATTTCCAAGTCTTCTAAAGTATTCCTATTCCCATACATGTACACTGTGGGTGGTCGAATACTAAGAATTTTAGGTTCTAAAAAATTATTATAACAATAAGAACAATTGCAGTCCTACAAATTTTGCAGTGAGAGTATTTCTATAATTAAATTTTAAATAATTGTCATTTGATACAAGTTAATTAAAGTAAAGGTTGGAGACCCTAAATTTTTCTCAGTATATTACCTTCACTTTTCAACTAGTATAGGTACAGACAAAAATAAAAAAGAGTCAATTTGATTTGGCACAGTATGAAGATGTCTGCCTTTGTTTAGACCAGGGGTCGTTTGAAGCTTTGAGTGTGGTAGTTTATTGGTACCTCTTCCCACACTGATTCGAAGTGGTCCAACCCCCCATAATTCTATCAGAAGCCAATCACGTCCAGTAAAGAAGGGGAGCCCATCTGTGCATGCGGTAAATCGTCGAGACGGAAAAGACCCGGTCAGACTACTCCTTATGTGGAAATATTTTTCTGAAATCGAAGGGACACCCTTTATTTATAGGATTATTTTCTTCATCTAAAATCAGTCATCAAACAGCTATCATATATGCCAATTTTTCTCTAAATTATTTATAACTATTTTGAAATAGCTTTCAAGCAAAAATAAAAATAAGAATCACGTAAAGCTTCATAAGAGAACTTTTAAAAACAAAAATTCAAAGAAAGTTAAATTGTTTAGTCAAATTGCACAAAAAAACTTCAAAACAGAGAAGTACGTTTCCAAAAAACAGTGCACCCGGCTCATTAGATACAGTTGCCTCGCAATGGGAACAAGTGCGAGAAAAAAAGAGAAACCTCAGTCTCCTTTACTTATTATTTCTCCATCTTTTTCATACTACGTAATTTTTTTATCTTTTGCTTAATATTAATAAAATCTATAGATATGCAATTAAATTTTATTATCAGGACACTATTTATGTATTCACACCATTCTCATCAAAGTCATGTATATGTGTGATTTTATTTTTAGAAAGGACAATGGAATTTCTCATTTCCATTTAAATTATTTTTGTTTCCATTCTTCCTTATCTCTTGAGACGCTCTTGTTGAACCTAGTTACACTGCATTGCAGTTCCTACATTTGATTTTGTAAATTACATTCTATTTATCTAGTTAATTACGTATGGCTTTTGCCAATTATATAGCTCTATTATTTTTTATCTAGAGGCCTTTCAAATTTGCTCAAAATATTGTAAAACGACCGTTTCGATTTATATGATAAATTCTATTGTTTACATATTTTTCAATGGATTTTGCTAAATAGTCTTTTAACATTTATTTCTGGAGGGCCTATTGTTGATATTAATTGGCTCAATGCTTAATTATCCTTATGAGATTAAATTAGATCACACGGAGAAAAATAGATATTAGCACAGATTATCTAGATATTACAAGTAAATATCTTAGCGATTCAAATATGGGACACAAATCTAGATATTGAAGTAGAGCATCCGTAGATCTTCAAAAGAAGATTTTAACTGACAATATCCAAGATATTAAAGGGCAGAATCTAAGATATTCAAGAAAGATTTAGTTAATGGTGAAAAAATTATGTGTGAAGAAAGCCATTTTCTATAAAATGCAAAAGGATTTTATATCTTAGTCCTTTCTTTTTGATATCCTAATCCTCAAGCATTCGCCTTTTTTCATAATTATACAATTTTCGTGTAGAACGGTTAACACACTGGTCAAGGTTTATATAAAAAGTGCCTGTAGCTGAGTTCTTATTTTCTTGAGAAAATTATGATATATCCAAAAAAATTAATATATTTTCCATCAAAGCTTATAGCGCAAAATATATCCGTAAAACCACAAAACACACGACGAATGCTCAAGATACAGGCAAAGCGGGGCTAAAATCTTTTGTCGCCACGCCATACGTCAAGGACATTGCTCCGATAAAATTTCGCTTTTTTAATATCTTAGATATTAACTGTTAATATCACATGTTTTATACCTCTAATATGAACAGATATTGTCCTTTAATATCTTGTATTTTGAATAAAAGATATTAGATATTATACCGTAATATCTATATATTATGGTTATATATCAAAGTTTTGATTATCTACTTTTCAATATCTATCTTCCTCCGTGCATATAATAAGAAGAGAATTGTATTTATGGTATCATTATCAGATTCTTAAGCATTTCCCAGACAAACCTTTACTCTAAATGTATTAAAAACCTGGAAAGCTGCTTCATGCCTTTTTTTAATGGGCTAATTTTCAATAATAATTGCAAAACTATTTATATTATCAAGAATTTCCATCATGTTTTCATCATATTCGATTTTAGAAATTGCTACTGTAATATTTCTTTTATCGGCTTTTTTCACTAGTAGATCTGTATTATTTCTCAATAACTCATTTTTAATTTATATCATTCATTCCGTTCCTTATCTATTATTATTGGCAAAAAACTCTTAGTTATAAAATCATTAAACATAATCCTGTCTAAATTCCTGTAATTCAATATTTAATAAAGATAGACATTAAACTTTACTGCCTTTCTCTAAAATTCGGTTCTTGGTCAACTCTACAAATGAATCTTGATATAAAATTTAATCAAAAAAGTAAAATACTGGTTCGAATTTAATTTTCGGCATTTTCGTGTTGAATCAACACATTTTTTTAATAGAATAGCTGAAATTTAGCGGCTGCCAGTTTTTCGTGTCGAGATTTCGTTTTTCTCCGTCGACGTGTGAGGCGGATGACAAAAAGTAGCTTAACAAACATTAAATTTGTGGTATCTTTCTCGTGCGAGAAAGGTCCACTCACACAACAACACCTCGTAAATTCCACGCTGCATTATCTTGCGCGGAAAAGGAGGCAAACAGTGCACACGCGCCGGTTAAAGCTTTTCATTTCCGTAATATTTTAAAGCTATCGCGTCCGGTCAACAAATTTATGCCTCAATAAAGTTTTTCAGCCTCACGGCAAAGCCGACGTGTACGTAAACGCAAAAAGTTGTAAATAAACGGCCCTCTTAAGCCGTGTCCCTCCCACTCTACTACCTCCTGATACATGTGTGAAAAATTGTCTTTTAGTTCTTACGGATATTTTACAAGAAATTGGAAGTTTTTACCAAAAAAATGGACACCATGTTTACAGGCACATTTTAACATGGAATTGTAAAATATTTTTCTGATTGCTTGACGTGCAAACTTTCATTTATTTTTGTATACAATTTACAAATTTAAAAAAAGATTTCAGGTTTATTATAGATTTTAATATCACAAACAAAAAGTAAAATTAAATGAAAAAAACTTTGAATCCATAATGAATTTTTTACGTGTGTTTAATAAGTTTATTTATGAGTTAAAATTATTGCAAGCGAATATATTTAAAGAAAATGTTATTATTAAAAAAATTCGATTTCTATTTGAAGGGAATAAATATTTTTCTTTGAATCGAAAACGATGAAAATCGCGAAAAGTACTTTCGGTTGAGTAAGAAGAGGGCATAATACGGATCTCCATTTGAAATAAGCTCCACCACCCTTACCACCTTCTCGCCATCAGCACCCGTGTACCTAGTTTGTTGCATTTGAATATTCAACACAAGTTTTTTTATTAGCCGACTACCCTCTCCTCGTTGCCGGAGCCCGGACATCTTTATTCATCGCCTTTCGAAAGATATAATTGAGTAATTATTTATAATATATCTAGAATATGCATGGTTCACTTCTCCAGCGGAATACATTACTGATTACTACCCCTAAACGTAAACTCTTGTTACCGTTCGGATTTCTAACCGGTGAATTTCACAGAGGTTCTCATTTTTGCAAGTCTTTAACCCTTTAATTAAAAATCGAAACTTTTTTTTCAGGGAAATATTTTTCAATACATTATAATTGTTTGGAGTTGTTAACATATATATATATATATATATATATATAATTAAAAATTTGTCATAAGGACAACCGCAGGATTTCGCCGGGAGCGGGTGCTAATCTGAAAAATTACACCCGCTTCCAGCGAAATCACCCAGGTCGGGCTTCGGAACGCGCTTTCTGTTTTTTGAACAGTACAGGCTTTGAGTCGAGCTTTCAAGTTGTTGGACGTGCCCCAATTTTAGATCGAACTTTAAAGTTGTTGGACTAGGTTGTGCTTCAAAGCAGCTCTCGGATTGTTGGACCAGACACGATGTCGCGTCTAGCTTTCAATTTGTTAAACTTAGTCTTGCTTCGAAAGAGCTTTCTGATTCTTGGAGATGGTTCGTGTTAGAGTCAAGCTTTTGTGTTGCTGGACTGGTTCGGGCATCAGAAGAGCTTAGGCTTCAAATGAGCTTTCTAGTCTTTAAACAAGGCCCGAGTTAGAGTCAAACTTTCGGGTTGCTTGACAAGGCGCGATTTCACGTCAAGCTTTCTGGTTGTTAAACCTGGTCCGATTTTGGGTCGATGCTTCAAGCTGCTATACTAAGTCGGGCTTTAGTGGGGCTTTTAATTTATTAGGAAAGCCCCAATTTCGGGACGAAACATTTAAGTTGTTGAAATAGGTCCGACTACATAGGGGTTTTCAGGTTATTTCACAAGGCCCAACTGCAGGTCGATCATTTATAAGTCAGTTGCAGGAGATCTTTAGGGTTTCTGAACATCGACTGCTTTCGAATCGAGCTTTCAAGTTTTTTCTTACAAGTCTAGCTTAAGGATCTTTCGAGTTATTGGGCATGGCTTGATTTCTGGACTAGGTCATGCTTGACAGGAACTTTCGGGTTTAAAGAAGTTTTTGGTTTGTTAGAAACGGCATAATTTTTGATCAAACTTTAAAGTCGTTTGACTAGGTCGGGCTTTTGAGAGTTTCCATGCTCTCAAACAATTTTGGGCTTCAGAGGAGCCTTTATGTTGTTAAAGCGGGACGGACTTCTGTTCAAGCTTTAAGATGGTTTGACAATGTCCGTCTTCAGGTTAAACATGCTTCGAACAGAACTCGCGGCCCGAGCCCGACCGTTATCTAATCCGATCCGTAAGAAAAAATTGAATGGGCTAAGAAGATTTAGTAAAAAAAAAATATTCCCTCATATTGAAGTACTTGTAATGCTTTTAGATAATTTAGTTCTGAAAACTTATTTAAAAATAAATACTTCTATGGAAATCATATGTTCCTCATAGATATTAGTATTATCAGTAGAAAATCCACCAAGCTTCGCTTACATGCTAACTAGACTCTGCAGTCTGAAATTACTTATAGCAATGATATCGACTGAAAAGAGAAGGTAGCGAGGGTTGGCTTAGGTAAGATAGTTTAACTGCAAAGAGGCACGCGACAGACTTCGCCATGTGCGAAAACAAACATGAAATGGTTCAATAATGTCCGTAATACAAACATTTATATCCATTTATCTTCAGCATCTACATTAACATTCAGAGTTCCTGTTATCAACATTTATCGATCCAAAATCTTTTGTTAGATTGTGTGTGTGATAGATTTTTAATTTTTGGTTGAAATACAAGCCATTGAGGATCCCTGATGCCAGTAAGTGTCGACGACAGAGATCTGGAAACATTTTTATTATTTAAACTATCAAATAAATTATTTCTGGAGTCCTTAAAGTCAATTATCATAAGAATTATAAAGGTAGACCCGCCTTTGTTTTATAACTGTGAAGCATATCATCAGTGTGAGCAATAAAATGAAAACAGTTGTAGAAATTCTACACGTAGGAAGCTCGAATCATTTTCCACGTGGCAAGGCTGGCAATTGAAAACAATTATGGAGAATTTGTTTCTAGTTACGGCGAATATTCGTAAGCCATAAGCCGGTTTATTGGAGCGATTGACCCAAACGGGATATGCTTATACTAATTCTAGCTGTGCATGTGGTTCTCGTAAATCTCTCCGTCGACGGGTTAGCCAAAGTATACTCTATACATATATTGCGATCATAAGGGGGGTAATTAATGACTGGCTAATATTTCGATTACTTTGCCGATTGGAATCGCTACTTAGTGCGGAAATACGACCTATCGATAACGTCACATATGATTTTCTAGTTTCAGAAACTAATCAAGTCCTAATCGACTATAGTAGATTTACATATATTTTCGAATATTGTTGAAATGATTCAGGAAGGCCACTCAAGGAATAAAAAATCCCGTTTTGTGAGTTTGTATTCACGAAAGAGATGAGGATATATGTAAATATCTCCTCTAAGAGAGCAACAATTTTTAGAATTTTAGTTTATTTTACACTTGAATAAGAATATGATTTGCTCTTATGATGCGTGCATAAATTACATAAAGAATTCCCAGGGTTGGGGGGGGGGGCAGGGTACGTGGTTAAAATAATTTCTCATGTAATTTTCTCAAGTTTGCTAATCACTAAACAAATAAAATTAAAAAATGTTTACTTGCAAACAGCTGTTTGTTTTAACCCCCTTTCCCTCCGTGTATGATATCTTAAGATTTACTCCAGACACTCTTACCCAAAAAAAATTATTACAATTTTATAAACTAGAAAATATAATGTGTGTATAACAATAATTATTTGGTTTTTAGGACGTGAAATGTTTCGTAGTCCGACATTTCCTTTTCAGAGAAAAACTTCCAGTTCTCTAACCTAATATTATAATAACAGTAAAAATGAATTTCAATGTTTGTTTAAACTATTATTCTTTAGTCTATAAATGATAGAAATTCATATTTATTTGTCAAAAGCTAGAAAGTCATCCTTTTTTGTTGAAATTTAACTGTTATGTTGAAAAATTATCTTTTTCACTTGAGACTTTAACAATTGGACTGACATTTACTTTATACAAATTTCTATTGTTTTCTTCTTTGGTTTTTTGCTCAACAATGATATTTGCGATTTTAATATTCAAATACTTTGCAGAAAATCTTTATTTTTGGCTAGAAAATTCAAAATTTAATAGAAGCTCATCTAGGGTAAACAGGGGTATTGCCGACACTCTTCTAGTGATCGACACTGTGCAATGAAAATGCTTTTATTAGAATTTCAGAGATATGAAATAGACACTTGTAAATGAATAAATATTCTATAATCTATGTAATTTGTATTTCAATATTTATTCACTACAAAATTACTGAATTTATGTTAATTAAATAACATTTTTGTTGCCACCTACAGGAGGACATGTTGACACCATAAAAATTAGTCATGTCGTTAATTTGAAAGCCGCCTGAAAGTTAGAAGAAAAGGTATTTCTTATTTTGTAGTACTTTCAGATGCTCGATGATTATGTTTTGCAATATAATTCAATAAATATTAATCTCAAATTTGAGTAGATTTGATATATTTGAAATATTCTTATCATACCATCGAAACCTGTGAACGACATACGTATCTCACAGTGAACGACACCCAACAGAAGAAAGTTTTTATGGTTTAATACGCCTTTTTTATTGATTACCATGTTGCTATGCCTGCTATTTGCTCTCCTTATTTCTATGCCATTGCCTTTCAATAGTCTCGAGTGTTCAATATCTTTTTAATTGATTTTGTAATTCCGAACCTTAAAAATCAATCAACGACACCTCCGAAGGAATTTGACAAATTCGTGAACTGATGAAATAAACACATAACCACACAATATCGAAGGTATTCCTTTTCGCCAAAATCTTAGTCTTTTCTTTTGGAAAACCCATTATTATACAAAATGATGTTCCTTATTATCTAAAGACACTAAATTGCATAATATTTCTTACAAACAACTTTCTAATTTCTTTTATGTTCAAAATCAATAGCGGTGTCGTTCACTGAATGCAGGGTGTCGTTCACTGAATTTAAATAAATTATTTTAAAATGAGTATAACAATACTTTGGCAGAGAATAATTATATGATTAGGTACTGTCTGAAAACGGAAAAAATCTGCACTTTCAGATGAATTCATCTTTGCTACCAAAAAATAGGCATATAAATTAATATTCTCCTTTTTCTAAAAATATTTTTTTAAGGTGTCTGTAATACCCATGTTTACCCTATTTGGTTGAAAGTTCAATTACATTGTTAAAATCATTTTTGAACATTTATTCTTTTGGTTAAAAATTCTATTCTTTAGTTAAGTATTTAATTATTTTGTTGATCAGCATTTTTTACTTGGTCAAAAGTAAGTTTTTAAATTGAGAATTAAACTATACCATTTTTAGTTAAAAATTCAATTTTCAAGATAAACACTGATGTGTTTTATTATAAATTCGACTTTGTTGGCAAGAAAGTAAATCCCCTTGGTTGGAAATTTAACAATTTGGTTTACATTTCATGTACTTTGCAAAAAAATGAACTCTTTTGATAAAAAATTAATTTTTGTTTCGTTAAAAGTGCAAAAAATTACAATTTTCGTTGAAAATTTATCTTTTTAGTTTGAAACTTTCACTCATTGTTTGAGAGTTTAACTACCTTAATGAAAAGGAATTTTTTGATAAAGATTCATAATTTTAGTTAAAAATTCGTCTCTTTTGTTAAAGATTTACATAGTTTGTTAAAGGCTATTTTTTTATTAATTCTTTAACTAAAAATTAACTGTTTGCTAGTAAATTAAACTGTTCGGTTAGAAATTTAGATATTTTGTAGAAAAACTGTTTTTATGGATAGAAATTTAAATTATTTAGTAGAAAATTTATCTTACTTATTTAAAATTTAACTATTTGGTCAGAAACGCACGTCTTTTATTTAAAATTCGACCTTTCCGTTAAAAAATTAAATTTCTTGATTGAGCATTGAATTATTTGTTTATAAATTTCTGTACTTGTTTTGTAATTCATTCCTTTGGTTAAAAATGCAACATTTTTTGTAGAAGTCTTCTTTTTCGACTTGAAAATTCAACATTTTACATGACATTTCTTTATTTACCTTTTGTGAATGCTCTGTTGGAAATAAGTCTTTTTGATTTTGAAAATGTATCCCTTTTGTTAAAAATTCAATATTTTTTGTTTAAAAATGCACCTGATAAGGATTTGTTTTATGTGTACAATTTATTTGTTTTTGATTTAAACTGAAAATCTTCTCCCGGTGAAAATATCAACTATTAGATTTTTTGTTGAAAATTCATATTTTTTATTGAAAGCTGAACTTCTTTGTTAATTCACGAAAGACAGTAAGATTTACCAAGCCCCTCTTTGCTTCAATCCAAATTGGATGATCCTGTAATAATAAGACGAAAAAAAGATGTAGATGCTTTTAAATTACGCTGGATAGATGCTTGCGAGGTTGGGGGTCAAAACCTACGGATAAAAATTTTAGAAAAAAACTTTTTCTACTCACTTCAAGTTTTTAAACGACGCTAGGAAAAGGTCGACATATCTGAAAGAAGAAAAAATATGTCACGTGTGTGGGTGTATGCAAGAGAAGGAATGGAGAAGATTCTATATCGAATGGCAAGATGCCGAAAATGGCTTTGAGAATACATCCCGACAATTACCATTACGTGCCTGAAGTTGGTCGTATGTCGCAGTACAGCATAATGCTGTATTTAATGGGCAGTACTGCCGGTTGGTGTGTGATACAATATACGAGGCCAAGTCAACATATATCCTGTCAGATTTTTAAAATGCTCTGATTTACAATAACCATTGTACTGTCCGCAGGATATCTATTGTCGCTCTTCTGTCGTAGCTCTTTCCTCTAACTCGTTCGTAGTTTTTTATTGCAATTTCACACGGAATCGGTCATATTTTACCTACCCAAAACCCTATTATCAAATTATTATTGGGCTATCAAGCCTAAATGTTGGAACACAAATTATTTTAATTAGTGAGAGATATTTGCCCCTCAGAGCAAGAAAGAAACACATAAAATAAAGATGAAATAATAATATGCAGAAAGGAATGTTAAAAGTATAACTCGAAAGTTTTGTTTTTTGCTAAATGGTACAATATTAACAGTTAATTTTAGAGGCTTGACCATCAGTACTGTGAATATCCATAAACTGACGCTGCAATCATTATGAGAGAAGCCTTCCTCATATTTTCTCTGTGTGCAAATCTAATATATGATGAGATAACTGCACATTCATTGTAAGGAATCACAGGTTTGAAATTAAATTTATTAGGATAAACTACATAGTAAGCGGAGAAGAAGAAGCAATCATAAGATGTATGATAATCACTCTAGATAAAAAGTTTTCAGGTATTCTATAATTACACCCTACTTATCGGTTATTATTGCTTTCCAACATTTTTTCTAGAAGATATTTTTTTTTTATTTTGGTCTCTCGTTGTCTACACGTTGATCGTGGTAATATACACAGAGAAAACGATATCCTATAAATAGCAATATACATGGTAATTCCTGCGCTATATATAATAATTATTGCATTAGAATAGCGTAAAATCCGAATATCGTACATTGCAAGATTTGACATTATACACTGAGACATTATATACCGCATAATTGTGCAATCTGTAACGTAAGAAATGGGGATTCCCATCCGTCAGTTACATTTTGCGCTTTTGCTAAATTGTATTAAGTAAATTCTAATTTGTCTACAATGTGATTTATTTCAGAGGAAATATTTCAGTAAGTACATATTTTTTTGTGTTTTCTGTCGTAGATTGTACATGTTTTACTGAAATTTGCTCACTTAAGCGCGACGCAGTCAACAAGTTCAGAATTATTTTCCTAACCTCAGTTAAACTTTATCCGAAATTATGTTTAATCGTTAAAAGTTGCAGGTCTTACCTGCAGCAAAATTTTTATTTTCTCTGTGATTGTTTTAAATCTAGAATCCCGATTTATAGCTCAAACTGACTCATACTCTGCCTTTTTCCCATTGCTGCTAAGGACGCCGTAGCAGACGACAGAAAAAAATTTTACTTCACTGTTGTCTGTGGTATTACTGCATTATAATATCATACAAAGTTGCGGGACCTGATTGTACGTTATCATATTGCGCTTTCTTGCAATATAGAGGTTTTGCGATATCATTGTGCGATATCTTTTACTCCGCGTTAAGGAAGATGGTAGCTAAATATGGGCACTTCAAGATAAAAAGTGGGGATGTAAAATCAGTTGACAGTGGTATATGATTGGGAATCCTTATTTCCAACAGTCACGCAGGTTACGTATGCGTATGCGTATGCCGTTATGTATATGCGCATCCACTGGCGTGAATTGATTAGCCGCAATTCTTAACGGACACCAATGCTGGGCTTAATTAAGTTATCGATTTATTTTCAATATTGTATCTCATAAATTGTAACCCCTTTTTTAACTAAGAATCCGTAAGTACGCATTTACGTGACGCGTCACGTTCGACCCTTAAACAACTGCTATTTACTCATTCCTTTCCCAATAAATCCAAAAAAGGACCAGCGATGGTTTTAATTTCAGAATGTTGTTTTATAGAATTTTGTTCAGTTTCTTAATAACAGTAATTAATGTTTATGATCTCTTTCTAGGGTAGTGCTAGAAATTGTTAGTGAACTTTTGCGTACGTAGCTTGGAACACGCGATAATACCAACTAAGGGAGAGCGGGGTATTTTGCTAGGCTTTGAGTGAAATATCCTGTAAATTACAATTGAAATCAGATTTTGATATGTGTATTTTTCGGTGAGAAGCTCACATTATATGGATACATATATCATTACTCACAACTTTTTCTTATCTACGTCATTCTTTGATACTTATTCAATTCGTTGCTCTTGCATTTCGGATAATATTGGAATTTTAAGATAAAAGGTGTACAATGCAATAATTCTTTATAGTTTAATGAGATCAAGAAACATAACTCAAGGCATTATCAACACTAAATAAATGTTCTTAAATGTGCTTCACTAATAAATCTTCTTACCAATCAAAGTAAAGTATGTCGCAAAACCTAGTTATAACCTTTTATTCGGCCTTGAAAATTCTGTTCAGAATGTAAATATCTACAATTGCCCTTAACTCTTATCTTGCTTACCGACAGGTACCAAAGGCGTGAAAGTCCAAAACAGGTATTGATCAATAGCATTACAAATTATATTTATTGAGTTATTGTTTAACCCATGTAATAAGGACTACCTTTATAAATAAAGATAATTGCTTGAAGTATGCTTTAAATGAGAAAGTATAATTAGAAATGGAAACAGCTTCCTAAGAATAAGTTTTAATATTTGTAGGTTATAACGTCAAATTTTAAATGCTTTTCTATTTCAAAAGCCTAAAAAATGAAATTGCGCGGTTAATCCAATATAATTCTTTCAAATATATGTTAATAGAAAATTTTTAATAGGAATGGAAATACATTTATAACCTTTATAACGAACATTTTTATATTTGTAGGATATAGTGACGAATTTTAAATGATAGTCACTTTCAAACGAACAAAACGTGAACTTTGTACTTTCCTTATTATTATTAAATATAATTTCAAACCAACTTTCGATTTTCTTCATTATCTTTATAACAATATTAAAATTACGAGAGTGGCAAGATAAATAAATTTCTGGGTTATTTTACATTATCCACCAAACTACCGACACATTATTAAGGGATCGTCCATAAATTACGTAACGCGTTTTTCTTTTGTTTGAATAAAGACGAGCATGAAATTGATGTGAAGTTGAGAAAGACACAACGATATAAACAAAAGAAAAAAGTGTTACGTAATATATGGACGATCCCTAAGCACTGTTAACATCTGTACACAATTTTTTGTACACCATGCCCCGTATGTCATCTTGTAAGATTTGATTAATTTTAAAATATTTAGATCGCTTATAATAAAAATTTGTGATACCAGCAGTTCAAAGAACTACTTCGCCGATTAGAATCTAACATTTTCATGCTTTAAGTATTTTAGAACTAAAATTTCATCACATCACGATTTTTTGAAACAAATAAAGTCATTTTATGCAAATAACTAATATGAAAATCAATAAGCGCAGGCATTTTTTGTCATTAACACCATGTCCCAATTGTTGGATGCACGCAGAAAATTGAACAGATTTTTAAGTATATGGGTTGCCTATATATTAGACAAGACAGATTATATTCCGTGCGTTTATGATATATAAAAAATGTAAATATTGTACTGAAAGTTTAGGAACTGGTTTTAAATGTATAAGGGTACGCCTTTCTGGCACATTTTGGTTTTTATTTAGTTTAAATCAAGCTCTGTTGTGTTTATGTCGAAAATTGATGAAAAAGCAAATAGGCAAATTTTCTTGACGGTAACTTGACCATTTTTAGAAAAAAATATAATATCCGATCACTCAAAATAATACAAATTTCGTATCACATTATCCAATAAAATTTTTTTAAAAGGTACAAGCAGAGGAATTTCAAGAGATAAATTTACGAAAGCGTGAATTTTAGAGCTACAATTTTTACGTGCTTTGAAGTCTCGGACTCTATGATCTAAAAGCATTGAATTCGAGACCTGACAGCGAAGAAGCGTGACCTCATGTTTGAAACCTTAAGGCCTATGCTTTAAAAGCAAGAGTTCCAAGATCTTATTCTCACGCCAAACCGTGATCAAATTAAGAAGCAGTTCCGTGAATTAATCTCCCACAATTTCTCTCCGTGTATGATTTTCTTTAATAAAAAGAAAATTATCAGAGTTTAAAAATCCACAAAAAAGCGAAAGAACAAGAAAATTTTAAGCCAAACAACGCCCGACATGAAAAAGTCGAAAAAATAAAAATGTTGCTTTCTGAAAGTCCTACTAGATTATCAAAACAACTTTTCGAATTTTGCTGAAAAATCGAAAATTTAAATTTTGACACAAAAAAGCAAAAAAAATATTTATAAATATAAAAAAAACACTTTTTTTGGTTCAAGACACTTTTTCTGAGTCTTCCTAACCTTACAAGAGTTCTTCCTCATTGCGAAATTCTCATTCATAATATAAATTTCATGATTTACTAAAAAGATTATTGTATAGAAAGATAGACATTTAAATACATTGTACATGATAAAGTATTAAAAAGGGCCGTTGATACGGTGCTCTTTAAAATAATAATAAAATAGCAGGGTATTTTCAGGTTGATAATATTTCGTGGATAATTTGGATGTAAAAAAGTTGGGAGAGTTGACCAAGTGTCGAGTCAAAAGGGAACAAATAAGGCGATTTGGTTTTAAAATAAAAAAGGAAAGGCCCTTTATCCCGTCTCTCATGATGGCGGGCGTCTTTCCCGCAACTAAATTACCATTTACCAGGCCGCGTTAACCGCCATTGTTTCCTTTAATAATTCATCGTCCCGCTTATACGGAGACCTCGGATTATACAAGTTATGAAGGTGCAAGAGCACAAGTGCCTAGTTAACGCCTAGTTTCTTTCCACTCTTCACCGTAAATCGCGCTCTAAATTAATTGACCTATATATAAGAATCTCTATTTTTCAAAAACTTTACTTTACTTAGAAATATTAATTTAAAGAAATAATGTTACTCGTAAGGGTTACCACTGAATTTAATGAGATAGGGTAATGTGTTTGGACTTCAAGGCGGCGCACTATTGACGGCGTTGATAGATTTTTTCTTAAAATCGTAGAATTTTTTATATAGATTACCTAGGGGGATGATTTTGTTTTAATTGAAGATGAATCCTTAGACAATATAGGGAAATTATAGAAAAAGTGTTAGAAAAATTTTGATCTTAAAAGTCTATGTTGAAGTTAACAATTTTCATTTAAAAATTCGTTTACCGAATACCACGGGTGTATGGATATTGTATTTTATGTTTCGCATACGTTTTTAATAGATTTTTGCATTTCGATTCGAAATCTGGCCTGCAAATTATTTTAGGGCTCTATGATTCTAAAACTATCTCATCCCTGTCAGTTTCATCATCCTGTTCCATTTTTCTGCGAAGGATTTTCTATTTATATGTAAGAATGGGTATATTATATTATTTTTTGTAAATGTCTTTACATTTTTTGGTTGAATTTTTAAAAATGTGATCCACCATATTAGATTCGCCCGCACGAATTTTGTCATTTTTTATTTAGGATTTTAAATCAGCGAACCCAGAAATGCATGCAATAATCTATTTAAAAACCCTATTTATAACGTAAAATATAATATTTATACGCCCGTAGTATTTGATGAACGAAAATGTTTACAATAATTTCTAGCCTTAACGTATATTTACAAAGTAAAAACATTCTCTTTACATTTTCTCTAAATTTTTCCCATATTCGCTAAGGATTTATCTTCAATTTAAAGAAAACTATCCCGCTACGCAATTTCTATCAAAATTTCTACGATTTTGTGACAAAATTGATAAAAACCGCGCATAGTATGGCATTTGAGTTATTAGATCGCTTCGAGATAAAAAAAAGTTACATGAAAAAAGAAATACAAGAGGGTTTGATAAAGAAATTATCTGAAGTTTTTAGAGACAAAAAGCAGGTTAAATGGAAGAGAGCGAGTAGGACATAGTTTCTGGTTGGTGAGAGGAATAAGGTAAGAATTTCATCTAAGCCCAATTTTATGTGTTATGTTAATCTCAGACTTAGAAGAAAGAATGGACAGAAAGGAACTGATGGCAGAGGATGAGAAAGGGGTGCCGGGCTTATAAATATCGAATTGGAGAAATACTTAAATGGAAAAAAAATTGAATTTAAATGTGGCAAAGACAAATGCAATGAGGCTTTAAAAAGGTACAAAGAAGAAAAGGAGTTTCATCATTTTGAATATACATTGAAAACAAATGGAGGTCATGAGCGATTATAAGATAAAGGCTAAAAAATCAGCGGCGGTAATGAAACGGATATGGGGAATAGGAAAAAGAAGGTTAACGAAAGATTGCACAAGGAGAATATGGTTCTTTAATACGCTATTAAGTCTGACATTAGGCTATTTAGCAGAGGTGTTGAGATGAAAAGAAAGGAATGAAATTTAAAGTTTACAAGAAAGGTGGATCGAGTGATGGACGCCAGGAATAGACTGGACTGGAGGACGAAAAGGGAAAAATAAGTACTAGAGCGAGAAAAAAGGGCATGGAAGCTCGAGACAACGCTATGGGAAAGACGTATTTGAAGGGGGTAGAAGAAAAGAGTTGGAGGACGATAGAAGTAATAAGATGGGAAGAAGAAAGGATTGTGTTCCTTATTGCTAAAGACATAGGAGAAGGGACTGGAGGAAGCCATGAAGAATTAGAAAAAGGAACAGAGAAAGTACTAAATTATTTAGAAAGGAAATGGCGCGAGAAAAGATAGACCAGAATAGCAAGATTTAGATTTGCGAACAAATTTGCTGGCAAAAGAATTCGGTAAAGATTCTAGGGGAGGATGAATTGGTTGAGAAGTGTATGAAGGAATTTTATTGGGCTAGATGAACGAATGAGATAGAATGAAAGAAGGAATGTGAAAACATGATAAAATTGAGGTAGAGGAGGATTTAAAGAAGAAGTTCTCGCTCTCTATCCCTTGTTTTCAGATGTAAGGATCTAGATATAGGAATTTCTGAAAATAGTTTTAAATGGTTGTGAATAGTAGCGATAAGGTAATACAGGACATGTGGGTGATAATATTGAAAGAAATGGAAATCATAAAAATCTTTAGGGGACACCTCATGAGTAACTGAGAACTGAAAATTGAACAATTCCTTTTTTTTTTAATTGCTCTTTTTAAGCTGAAAATCCAACTATTTGGTTGGAAATTCATGTATTTTGATAAAAATTCATTTTTTATATGAAATTGAACTCCTTGATGATTTTGGTTAAAAATCCGTATTTTTGGTGGAAAATTAATTTCTTTTGTTGTAAATTCATTTTTTGTTGTTGCTAAAAATTAAACTATTTAGTCAAGATTTTATTTTTTGGTGGAAGATTTATCATTCTAGTTAAAAATTCCTTTTTTTGGGGGGTAAATGTTTAACAGTTTTGCTCAATTTTGTTGGAATTTTTAAAAGTATTTTTTCACTGAAAATGGATCGATTACGTTTTTTTTAATAATTTATCTTTTTTGGTTTAAAATTCATGTATTTTGTTGAAATTTCGTCTTCATTGGCAGCAAATTCATATTTTTTGTTTAAAATCCAACCATTCACTTGAACAAATTATTTGTTTTTAGGAATCATCATTTAGTTAAGAATCTATTTTTTTGTTGAAAATTTAACGTTTTTGTTTAGAATTGATTTTCTTTGGTTGGAAATGAATTTTTTAAGCTGAAAATGTAAATCCAATATTTGAATTTTTGTGGAGGATTAATTTTTTTTAATTAAGTCGAAAATTTAATACTTCAACTTTTGGTTCAAAATTTATCATTTTAAGTTAATACTCAACTTTTGTTTGAAAATTCGTTTTTCTTGGTAAAATCTTAATTTTCTGTTTAAAAATTAGCTTCTTTATAAAAATCAACTATTTGGTTGAAAGTTCACCTAGTTGGTTGGAAATGCAGATGACTCCTAAAATTTGTTATAACTGATGTAACTTGTCTTTAATATCGATGTTGAAACAATCATTTTTTGCATCAACATTATTGATATTCTAGAGGTTTAAAGTTGTTTTTATACCTGATAGGAAACAATTTTGTTAGGGAAAATGTTTAATTTGGAATTTCGAAATTGAAAATTTGATAGCATCTCAGGTTATAAATTTAGAAATACAATCCTCCTTTATAAGTGTTCTGATTTTCATGTCCAATTAAATGAGGATTAAAGGTGTTCAAACAAAATACCAAACCAGAAAACGTGAACATTACATAAGCAGAAGCTTCCCCAGAAAGAGGTTGGAGTGAAAGAAAGGTAACCAGAGAGTCGGGGCTGATTGTAAGTTATATAGGACGTGTTTGCTTTATATCCCCAAAGCAACTTTCCGCACTCGTAAAGCTGTTTCGCCATCCCTTGACACTCTCCTTCCCCTTCTATCGTTTTCTCTCCTTTTCTGACTGTATCTACCCCTTTTGCTCTTCTTCATTTCTCTCACTTCCTCTTCTGGCTTTCTTCTTCGTTATTCCTTATTCGTTATTCGTTATTCGCTGATTCCGAAAGTGAATCGCCCTCTTAACTCACATCCATACCATTTGCAACCGCGACTATTAATCTGCAGGTCACGATGAGTTTAAGATGCCCCTAAATCGAAGTTTCGCACCCTCCGAGACGTTTTTCATTTTAAGAAGATTTACGATTTCATTAGAACTTCATGCTTTACTTTTTAGTTTAACTGCCAGGATTCTGCTAATTAGAATCAAGTCACGTAAGAGGAAGCTCTCTTCATGAGGGATTTACTTTTAAATAAGGGACGACTCTCTTAGTTGGTTGTATTCTAGCTTTAAAGTTTTTTTATTAAATTTCATCTGTAGAAATATTTTCTCTTGGCTTCTTTTTTCTGAATTTGTATTTCAATTCTTCTTTCTTGTCTTTTTATTTTAGCTTTTTCATATTTCATTTACTTTTCAGAATCCACGTTACTTTTTGTTCCTCTTTACTACTCTTATCTTGTCCTCTTTTACCATTTTTCATTATCTGCACCTCCTTTATCACTCTTTTATCTTTCCTGATATAACAATACCCGTCTACAAATTCATTCCTTTTTAATTCACTTCTGATACACACGTATTTTTTCTTTTTTCCTCTCCAGGTAGTTCCTCCATTCTATCATCTTATTTGCACTTTGTATCTTATTTCGACATGGTTTAAGACTCTTATTTTATCGCCAGTCTGACTTTTATAAGAGCATCACACTCACTATCAGGGGTAAGTAAGGTATCCTTTTCGGAATGGTCAATACGTATATATTGTTTTCACTCATTTTGACTATCCAAGAAGGAGCAGATAAGTCATTGCGTATGCTCAATTCTTTGATTTTTGCGCGTCAATCATGCACGTGAAAATTTAAAGGGTATCGCTAATTGACTCCAATTAGCATAACGGACTCGTAGACCGCATGGTGATTTCTGTTAAAATAAAAGAAAGTTTTTACCAGCGATTTCAGTGTAAAGTGAAGTGTATTTATTGAGGATTCATTGAAAATATCTCATTCTGTAAGAACCTGTTTTAAATAGTAATTTTAACGTTAATATTTTCTATACGTAATGTTAGATTCAAGACATTTAATTATAATCTTTTTGATGTTAATGTAAGTTTGAAATAGATTATAATTATTTCAGTAATCATGGTTAATTATAGCATTAATCGATTTAGGATAAACTTGAATTGTATTTATTAATTTAAAACTAAATCATTATTTTTCAGTTCTGACATCAACTGCTGAGTTTCATGCAAAGATAGATGGCAGGGGCAGGGTCAATGCATTTGTGCTCCTACATCTAGTTGATGGAGTCGAATGTCTGAGAAAATCAAAACGACCATCTGAGATTTCCTAACCGACCCTTCACAATGATCGGGTCAGCCAGCTTGAGATGACCGAGACCACCTTCTGGGACAATCGAGTCGTCATTCTGAGATTGCCGATTTGCACACCTTGATTTTATCTTCTAGAGATAGCCGCTTTAGCCATACTCAAGAGCTGTCCTGAATCGACGCTGCAATATGATCTGTCTGCACATTTATATGGCCAAACAGACCTTAGATTTTTATCCGTATTCTTCTCCTTTCTCTGCGAAGTATTAATCTATTCTTTCACTTCTTTGCAAATAACATAATCTTCTACTTTATTTTAATTCTTTTTTCATTTAACTTTATACTTGCCGTTTCGTTTTTCCTATTTATCCTAATATGTTGTCGTACTTTCAAATGTTGACCTATCTTTAAATCTTTTCTTCCTTTCCTTTATTTATATTAGTTCGTCACATATATGTCTTTAATTGCATATCCTTTTCATTCGCCTGTTATATCGTATTATCTATTCTGCTTTTATATTTTTTGTTTTATACATGTACTGATCTTATCAGTTTTCTTAACTTGTTTAGATATACTGTTCAAGTCAGATTTAGCCTTTCCTTTGTCACCTTTTGACTGAACACCATTCTACTATGTTATTTTATCTATTGCTCATCTCTAACTTTCTAAAATATTCTTGCTGTCTTTATCCAAAGATGTTTATAGTTTTTTTATAGCTACAAGATATAGATCCTCCTCAGGTTAAAAGATGATGATCTCGTTGAAAAGCGATTAGACGCTTACATAGTAAGATAACATTAATCCACATTTCCAGTTTCACTAAATGTAGTGAAACACTTTTCTTTAATGTTTAAATTTAAGAAGATATTCTTTGTGTCAATATAGTAGATTTATCACAATTGTTGTGGCCCAACATATTGCGTTAAACGCTGATCCTGGAGAGAAAATACTTTAAGAAATCCATACAGATATTCCTCTCTCTCTCTCTTCAAGATAAGCGTGTTACGTAAAGGTGCTGACCCACAATAATTTTTATACATATACTATAATAACGAAAAACGCGAAGAAGAGAATCTCTTCAAAATAAAATTTAAAAAAAAATACATTAACCATGTTTCTTGAAACAAGAAATATGGGTTTATTCTATCCTACTATGTATGTAAGCATCTCATCACTATTGAAGGAGAGTATTATGTTTTACCCTAAAAAGGCTTCACATCGTAAAGCAAAAGCTCGTTTACTTAACTTTAAATATCAGTAGATCAAAAGACTAAACATCGATGAGTATTCTTTTTCACTGATTAAAAACCAACATGAAAAATATATTTTTGCCATCTATACTTTGCCATATTTTTCACAACCATTTTACATAATTCAGCGGGTCTTTTTTTCTAAATTGTTTTTTCCGCTTTCCGTTTTCCTTCCTCAACTTCATTTCCAAATGGACGATTCTGCAATTGCGTACTTGAGTCCCTCTATCGTCTCATTCACATTTTAAATTCTTAATCTTTTCTGAACTGTTCACTGTCTTTTCTCTTAGTACCAAATCATTCTCAGATTATTTTAAGACCATATTAAGGTTTGTTGTAACTTGTATTCCTTACTGCATTTGTGCAGATGGGAATATAATTCTACTTCCCACTTTCAAAGAATTTTGTCTGTAGCTTCACGTTTCTCATTGAAGTGCATAAGTTCTCGATTTCCGGATAGAGCTGTGTCCGTCAGTACGGTTGGTTTGTTCGATGGTCACGTGAGACCCCGTGGCACGTCTTGCATCAGCTACGGCTACGTAGTTTCAATTCAGTCGCCAGGACACTTGGCGACGACCCATCCCTCACCATTGCTCGAAAGATGTCCGGGTTTCCAGGCGTTGTCCAGTCGATAAACTCTCCAGCAACTTCTGTTATTATAAGTTAACCCCGAACACTTCCTTGTTCCCTTCGTCCCTCTAAACTGCCCAGAATCCAAGTAGATTATGGCCAGCGGCCAGCGACTCAAAATCCTCCTAAGACAGACACACAACTGCCCTTCCTTGTATAAGGAAATGTTTCAGCTGCTACAGAATAAAACCTTTCACTTCGCTAATTTTTAGCATATCTTTTACCTTTAATTGTTATTTAACTTATACAGCATTTCTTACGCCGAAACGTTTTAATTTTTTTTTTATAACTTTAATAGATGTCCTGAATGATGGTCCCAATCATTTTTTATTTATTTGTTGCTACGAAGAAAAAAATTATTATAAAGGTAATAAGGAAACGCCCATTAATTACCCCTATTGTGAGCATCAGCAAAAGTTGCAAGACCCCTCCACTTTTTACTTAAGATTTTGTATTTTTCAATGAATATGTTAAAAATGTATCAATTATTTTTACCGTAAGCATGATTTCCTAGGATGTCTACATATTTGAAATATTTTCAGTGATTTGAAAGTATTTTATCATATATCAAGGGATTTCAATGTATTTTAAAGGAGTGCGAAGCATTTGACGCAGTTAAAAATCCATAATTATTTCGAAAGCTTTTTAGGGATTTCATAAGATCTTAAAATATTTCAAAAAAATTCAGGAGTGTACGAAAGTTGTAGGGTATTTGAAATGATTTTTAAGGACTGCGAGAGGTTTCACGGATTTCAAATAATTAAAAAAAATGCAAGAGTTTAAAGTTACCTAGTACCATTTCATACAGAATCTTAAATTTGTCAAGCGATTTTAACTTAATTTAAGTAATTTCAAAGAGCTTATTCAGATTTCAATAGATCTTCCTGCATTTTCCATAAAAATTAGAAAGTACAGAAGGAGTTTGGCGGAATTTAAAGGATTTTAAGGAATTGAGACTATTTTCACAGATTTCAAGGGATTTTAAGAATTTTCAAAATAAGTCACGGAAGTCTAAAGAATTTTGTAGGATTTCATGTGATGCCGAAGTACTGTCATAAATTGTGAAAGTTTCAGCGACTTTGATAGAATTTTAGATATTCCAAGCGATTTTAAGGATGTTTATCTTCTTAAAAAGATTTAAAGAAATTACTAGAGTGCACAATGTTTCTAAATGATTTTTAAGAGATTCTGTGCAATATCCGTGTAAATGAATAGAATTCCTAAGAATTTTTACATGACTGAAAAATTACGTTAGACTTCCTGCCTCTCCACAAGTAAGAGTGCGTAAGATTTTCAGAACCCCCTGCCACTAAAAAAGAGTTACCTAATTAATGGGCGCTGCCTGAACATTTTTCGACTTTATCGCTGTTTCTATCTTAAACATTTTTTAGGAATTACTTATTCGATTCGTTTCTTCTCAGAGTCGAACTTCATTAGTTGTATATTTTATATATTATTTATATTTTTTTTAGCTATTTTCAAAAAAATTGAAAATGTTTTCTACTTTTCAAGAAAAGCGTCTTTTACCACCCTAATAAACTTAACTCTATATTAAAATTGTTTTAAAATGAATAATTCACATTTTTGGGTTTTGTTACTGTTTGGAAAAAACTGACTGGTGTTTATTTTCGGTTGATACTCGTTATAGGAACTCAAATAAACATTCGCTTGTGCTAAGCTAGTCATCTGAATCATGGGAATCGTAAAGCATCATCGTGGAACAATTAACAATCGTGTGGCAGAACCCACGCAGAATCTGACGTACCGTGCGGCTTAAATCTCGATCGGTGAACGCTAACAATTTGCTTGGGGGCGGATATCTCGTTAAGTGACAATTGGAGGTGATAGCGTGAAATACGAGAACTCAAATGCATATAATAACTTCTCATCGTTTTAGATATTACGACCCTCATTTAAAGTACAATGAGAAAGAGAATGTATCCAGTGATTTGACGAGACCAATCGTCCTCGACGAAATTAACTACCTAATTGGGAAAGCTGTTAATGAGGTCCGTTTGATGGATGTCAGCGAATTGCTAATCGGAAGAGCAAACCTCTGGAACAGAGATTCCGACTGACGAGGACAAGGAAAATTGAGAAATTAATTGAACAGGAAGAGAAACCTGCGGATTTTTATTTTCTACGAGCAGAGTCAATATTTAAAGCTCTTTTATATTTGCTTCGTCTAATTTCAATCAGAAGTTTCTTGAGGTTGAGTTAACTTTTTCTGCCATTGGAGTAATTGAAAATTGAAGCTGATTTTTGGATTAGGCGCCTTAAATAATTTACGTAATCAATGGGTTTTCTTACATTGTTCACCCTACCCCTTCTACCGCGTAAAATACCGCGGGACTTGCTTTGACCTGCCTTAAAATTGAACATAATTTTAGATTTTATAAACTTAGTGTTTAGTTGGAATGTGTGCGAGGGAGCTATAAAACCCATTGTGCTACACCCGTTCTTATTCAGGCAATTCACTGAATCAGGGCACTTTTACGGATTTTAGATCTCGGTTTATTTCGTTGTTTCCAAAGTACTGGAAATATACCTTTCAGGTGGCAGGTGTACCAATACAGCGCGCTGGCTTTGTGAGTTCTGTAAATATATGCGCGCGTGTGTAAATTTATGTGCCTGTGTTAATTACTTGAAATCGAAAAGCGATCATCGAGCGATTGACCCCTCGGAATGTAGCCACTTCCTTAAAGGTAACGAGCCTCCTTTGAAGGGACTTAGAGTTCAAGGTGGGTTCCGAACCACCAAAGTGTCCGTAGAAGTACATAGACGAATTTCCATTGGTATCGACACAAGGATAAAACCCCAGAGCTCCTGCTCGGAAGCCCGACGTGCTATTGCCATAACCAACGAGGCTCAGTCCATTAAAGAAATCGTGGAACCTTATAAAATTTTTTTTTTCAGAAAATAAAATTTTTTAATAGCAAAAAGCATTCAGTTCTACAAACGTAACATTTTACCATTTCTTTACATTCTAAAATGTTGCATCATTCGATTTTAAAAGCGCGTAAGGCCGGAATCAAACAGTATGCATGAATGGAAGATTAACCTTATTTTCTAAGCAAAATTTGCTATTTTCCATTAAAATATTTTTAAAGTTTAAAAAATATAATCCAATGTTTACTTAAAATACTTTAACTTATTATCAAAATTTCTATTTATCTTTTCGCAGGATTCAGTTTTTCTCTATTTCTCATTTGTTCTACTTACAATCGAACACAATAAGATATACAACTATTTTTTCTTAAAAAGTTTATTCTTTTGGTCATAAAGTCTACTATTAAATTTTTGTGTTGGGCATTCATCTTGCTTACTACAAAATTTGCACATTGCACATTGTAGAACTTTAATCTTTTTGTTTTTTAAAAATTTAATTGCTGGGTTAAAAAGTTATCTGTTTTGGTCGAAAATTAACTTTTTTGTTGATACTTTACATTTTCGGGTATAAAATTTAATTATTTTTTAGGAAATTCGAATTTTCTCTAAAAAATGCCACAATTTATTCAAAGTTGAACTACTTTGTTAAAAATTAATTTTTTCTGGTCAAAGAATAATTATTTTAGTTAATAATTAATATATTTCTAATTGAAAATTTACCTATTTTGTATTAATCTCGTATTTTTTGGTAGAAATCTAATTTCTATATTTTCTAAAAATTTGTCATATTTGAAAAAAATCAATTTTTTGAAAAAATATGTGACTGGTTGTAAATTATTCTGCTTCAGTTGAGGATTGAAGCATTTCGTTGAATATTCTCTTTCGTTTTGGTAAATTCTATTATTTTCTACAAAAATTAAAATGTTTCTTGGTTGAAATATCACTATTACATAATTTGTTGCAAGTTAATTTTTTAGGTTGCAAATCCAATTCCGTGGTGAAAAGTTGCACCTCTTTCTTGAAAATATATCGATCTTTTGTTGAAGATTCATGATTTTAGTGAAAAATCGAACCACTTCGTCGAATTTAAAAAAAAAATTAATTTTTTAACTAAAACTAACGATTTAGTTGAAAATTTAACTAATCTGTCAAAACTTTTTGTAAATTCATTGTTTTTGGTAAAAAATTGATTTTTTTATTGAAATTTAATTATTAAAGTAAAAATTTAACTATTCTACTTTTGATCAATAATTTCGAAATTAGATTAACGGAACAAATTTAGTCCGAAAAAGTGAAGTGAAAGGAGGGGGCTTAAAACTAACAGACCCTAAAAATGGGGGTCACGTGCTTTGAAATAATTATAACAGGATTGATAGACTGTTTTATAAATTGTTCAGCTGACGACAATAAAAAAAAAAGAAATTGCATATTTGAGGGGAAGGATACACCGTTCTCTTGAGGGCGAGATTCGAATTGATTTATTGCAAGAGAATAGGACTCCCGTGCATCGGAACTTATGGAGGAATTGCGGCTCGAGCTCGGACAAAGAAACGGGAGCCGACGTGCTAATTATGCAGGGCAAGTGCAACTACTCCTCCCGGTTCGTTCCTCGTTCATTCTTTCGGAACAAGTTCGAAACAAGTTCGAATGAGTTCGACTTGGACTGGCTCCCAATTGCGGTGGCAATAAATACGACGCGACGCGGCGAGATGAAGCATGGCCTCACATTCGTTAAGTTAACGCGCGATTTTATTACAAAAACATTTTTAATCGCATCCTTAATGACGCGTCTCGATACTCAAAATGGAAGCGATTCTTCCAAACCATCCCCCTTTTTTATATTTAAATTTCTACTGCATTCTTTAATTAATTATTTTTAGGGCAGTACTTCATGTTAAAGTATATACACTCGAAACTGGATTTGTGAATATTTACGGTTATGGCTTTTGACACAAATCCAAGGACTCCGAACATAAACAGTCAGGGCCGCCTGAACCATTTCTGTTGAGTTTGGAAGCATGACGAAACTTGATGCAACTAAAGCGGTGAGATAACGGTTCTCAGACCATCTGTCACGCCTATGTGAACACATCCTTCTCTTTCGGCTCCGCGGCTCCTCACATCATGAAGCCGCTGAACAGATCAATTCTCGGAACGCAATAATCCAGCTTACGGAAATCAAGATTACAGTGTATTTCACAAACAAGAACTAATATCGCCGCAAAAAATCAAGACCCCTCACTTTAGAAGGCAATAAATCCGCAGAAAAAAATGTGAAGAGGTCAGCATAAGAACCACACGAATCCGATAAGTTTTCTTAATGAAATGGTGTTTCTCTAATTTGCGTAAAAAAATTTCGTTCCGAGCTAATTAGAAAAATACAAGTAAAAATGCGGTCGCGAGGCCCATTGTTGAGACACGTTAACTTTCACGTGACCTCAGAGCTAAGAGAGAATATGTTGGACAAAATTTGAAAAAATTCTGGAGTGTCCTACAACATGTTCAGAATCCAGTAGAGACCTTAAAATTTTAAACTATTTAGAAATGTCAGTTTTGCAAGGATTTTTTTTTGATGTTTTTATTTAGGGATTGAATAGTGCTATCACGCTGTTTAATGGCTTAATATGTGTAGTAATGTAATGCACAGGCGTAGAAAAAAGTGTAGAAAAAAAGGTTCTGATACAAAATTTTCATAATATAATACAGTATCAAGCTTGCACACGAATTATCTTGTATTTTGTTTATTTAATATAGTACACGTATTTCGGTATTATTATATAATTTTGTAATTATTAGACTGTTTATTCGCTATTGCAATATACGTAAAAGGAATAATTACTATTCTACAAAGATACGTGATTGTAAAATTTTGTTAGCAATTGCCGTTTATGAACAATTATTTTCATATACTTTTGTGCTATAATTCTAATCATTATTATTACTTATATATTATATGGGTGCAATTTCATGTCAGGTCATGTGAAGAACTTAAGCTATTGTTTGTAATTTTCATGAAAATGACAGGATACTCAAAATTGAAAAATTTGGTCTTTTTCTTTGAACTCTCATAACTTTTGTGATTTTAATACTATTAAGGTTTATTTTTTTAAATATTCATAATATGGTGCAGTTCTGAACAAAAATTTCTTGAAACAGAAAATGTCAAAACCGTCTTGAATTTTTCAAAAATGAATTTGTAAATTGAATTATTTAGATGATAGTGTAAGCTATCTATACATTTTTTAATTGGGTATTTTTTCAGAAATTCAGTTTAAACATTCGTTTTTGAAAAATTCAAGAAGGTTTTGACATTTTTTGTTTCAAGAAATTTTTGTTCAGAACTGCACCATATTGCGAATATTAAAAAAATACACCTTAATAGTATTAAAATCACAAAAGTTATGAGAGTTTAAAGAAAAAGACCAAAGTTTTCAATTTTGAGTATCCTGTCATTTCTGGGAATTATTCAAAAATCAAGTTAGAGTTTTTCTTTCAACACCTACAAGAACAAATACTACAATTTTCATAAAAATTACAAACAATAGCTTAAGTTCTTCACATTACTTGACATGAAATTGCACCCATATAATATATAAGTAATAATAATGATTAGAATTATAGCACAAAAGTATATGAAAATAATTGTTCATAAACGGCAATCGCTAACAAAATTTTACAATCACGTATCTTTGTAGAATAATAATTATTCCTTTTACATATATTGCAATAGCGAATTAACAGTCTAATAATTACAAAATTATATTATAATACCGAAATAAGTGTACTATATTAAATAAACAAAATACAAGATAATTCGTGTGCAAGCTTGATACTGTATTGTATTATGAAAATTTTGTATCAAAAGAGAAGGGCGCAGTCCGCCTCAAAGTTTTGAGACGGCCCTGCTGAGCGAGCAGCAGCTGTGGAAAAATCTGGAGAAAACGGCTGCTGCCGCTGAGAAATATGACGGACCTTTTTTTCTACACTTTTTTAAACGCCTGTGCCACGCGCCTCGCCTCATTAAATTCCGAATTATTCTGAGCGACTTTAATCGCGAAATTAAAATGTTTATTCAGTTTTGTGGTCGAAATATAAATCAGGGTACATTACCACAAATTTTAAGCCATTAAACAGCGCGATAGCTCTATTCAATCCCTAAATAAAAACATTCAACAAAAATCGTTTCAAAACTGACATTTTTAAATGTGGTAAGACACTCCAGAATTTTTTCAAATTTTTTCCAACATATTCTCAACTCTGGGGTCATGTGAAAGTTAACGTGTCTCAACAATGGGCCTCGCGACCTCATTTTTACTTGTATTTTGCTAATTAGCTCGGAACGAAATTTTTTCACGCAAATTAGAGAAACACCATTTCATTAAGAAAACTTATCGGATTCGTGTGGTTCTTATGCGAACCTCTTCACATTTTTTTCTGCGGATTGATTGCCTTCTAAATTGAGGGGTCTTGATTTTTTGCGGCGATATTAGAACCGAAAATCTTATCAAGGATTTTGATAAGAAAATGGCAAAGGTCAGGAAATTTCTGCAACAAGCAGTAACTGTCAAGAATAATCAAGGTTGTCACACAGTCAATTTTATTCACTTTTAAGTCACTTTTTTCTAAATAAGGTCGTCTGATCGGCAAAATAAAGGATTCTTAAATAAAAATATCGCTTTAGTCACTTATCTTTTAATAAATTATGAAAATTATGGGGTAAACACTATTGATTTAGAGTCTACGCCTGCTTCTGAAATTTCCACTCCGTCGGCTTGTCGGTGTGTAAAGGAATAGCAAAGAAGGTGCAAAAAAATGTAAACCCTTTGGGGACACATTAGAAGCTTGTATTCCAAAAATTTTGAACAGACTTCAATAATTCGAAGGTATTTCAAGCAATTTTAAAGATTTTGGTATATTTCTAAAAATTCAAGGAAATTTTTAAGCTTCTTGAAATGTATCAACGAATTTTAAAAGATTTCAGAGTATTTAAAACATGTTCGTCTTTTTTAAAAGAATCTAAAGAATTTTTTGGATTTCTATAATTTGAAGGAATTTTAAAGGCTCTTGAGTTATTTTTAGAAGATCCGAAAAAATTGGAAAAGCTTTCAAAATTTCCGAGGGATTTACAAAATTTTAAGCTCGTAAGGTTCATAAATTTTCAAATTTATAAGATTTCACTTAATCCATTTCAATGGATTTTAAAGAATACATTCACAAATATTAAGGAACTCCGTAGGATTTTAAATATTATCAAATATTTGAAAGTATTTTCAAATATTTTAAGAATATTATATATTATAGGACATCGTAACATATTCCAGGGAATTTTTGATTGATTCAAATAATTTGAATGGTTCTTAAGAAAATTTGAAGATTTTAAGGGATTTATAAAATTTTCCAGGTAATTTTAAAAAGCTTTGAAAAATTTCATAAGGTTTTACTGGATTTGAAATATCGCAATATTTTTTATGATAGATTTCAATTTTTTGACGTGATGCCAAAGATTTTCAAGATTTTAGTGGAATTTTTATCGATTTTCATCATTTGAAAGGGATTTTAAAAGATTGTAAAATATTCCAGGGTATTTTAAAACATTCCAAGGCATTTTCAAAAGGCTTCAAAAATCTCCAGGGATTTCCAAAGTTTTTCATCATTTTAAGTGATTTAAAATTTGCATGCTTTTGTAAAGATTTTCCCAGAATTTTGTAAGATATTAAAAGATTTTGCAGGACCTATAAGGTTTTAAAATATCTTAAAAGCTCTCAAAATATTTCTATAAATTGATCCACGATTTAAGAAAATATTACAAAAATTTATAGAACATTACTGGATTCTATAATATTGTAATGCGTTTGAAGTAGTTTACTTACTAGGTGAAAGATTTCCTGGGGTTTTAGAGATTTCAAGAGACACACACAATAATCACTTTTCGTCACTCTTTCGGTTTAAATAGATCACTCTTCCACTTTTTCCATGTATATTAGGCTGTAGCAGCCCTGAGCACAATAATTGAAAAAAGTTAACAATTGTTTTATTTCATTTATAAAAGATTTTATATTGAAAATGTCACAAGATTAAAGTTTTACTCTCTAAATATGAAACTTCAGCAAGCCGACGACAGTAGCTGGGTGGTGATTCTCGACTCGGCGAAATCTAGAATGTGAAGTACGGACGGGAGCGAGGTTAGCGCTCGGATGGGTGATCGTTCTAGATTCTTGCTGATTGTTAGTCGTGTTTTTATTCCGTTCAACTACTTTCGAACGGGAGGTTTGACGCCGAGGGTGGATGCGGGAAGTCCATGCTATTGAATGTCTTCATTCAAACTCGTATGTCGGTAACCGGGTATGATTAAAAATTTTGTTTCTCTGAAATTTTCTAGTTTCCTGACCAAATATTCAGACGAATGAGAGCGCTTCTAATAAAA
>NC_046662.1:82792851-82821846 GCF_010883055.1 Belonocnema kinseyi | reverse complement strand
ATGAGGGAAAAAGAAGAATGAGTCATGGAAAAATCAGGGAAAAGTGAGGGAATTTTAAAATGAAGTTTTGTGGCCACCCTGATTATTTTATTCGTTCTACTTGTAAAAGAATTTTATGGAATGGTCGTAAGGAAATAAAAGTAGTGTTAATAAAATAGGGAAAAGCTCAAAAAGCCCAAGCCGTAAAAAAATAATGGACAATAAAGTCACATTTACCATACCTTTTGTGGTTAATGGGAAAGATGCACTTTAGCGCATTTTTGCACGATGCTTTTTGCTATCGTATAACAAACTTGTGTTCGTGGCATACGAATATGACAGTCACAATCTGTCCAATAGTGATGTTTATTTTCCTCGCCGAATGGTGACGGAACTTTGTTCTGTGTCCATTACCGACAACGATACAGGGCATACTTTTTTTCTGTAACGCGAATATTTTTTTCGTTACACGAGTAACGGTAAGCCGTTTTTTCCACGGTAGTGACCTGCACGTCGTAAAGTCCAGAACGCATCGAAAGCACTCCATCATGGTTATCCTGATCGAGCTTTAGATTTATCCACGCCCGGTAGCCGCTACATGCCCTATCATGTTCCCAAAATGATTACCTGGTATCCGCGTACCAAATTATGTAAAACGCGAGTAGTATGAAATAAAATGCCAGAAGGAATTATATTATGGGAACTCATAATGCATTTTAATAACAAGCAACAGTGCACGAGGTTATGCTTAGGAAGTCTATCTTCAAATTTGTCCCTTATACACCAGAACCACGACTTAGGATCCTGCGGCTTAGGAATTCCTAGAAATGCTGGTCCATGCACTTTCCCAGCTCGCGGGGTCGAGGGAAGATTGTCAATCATACACTCAGCCGACAAGTGCATCATCTGTCAGCACAAGCGTCCGTTTGTTTTCAATATTTAGCATTTGTCGTTCAAAGAGACATCTGAGCTTGCAGGTCAAGTGAAAGCCGTTAGTTTATAAAGCTGATTGGAACAGCAAGGTTAAAAATTATAAATACCACATACAAGATCTTCAAAAATAAGTAATAATATGGTTTTGGAAGCTGTTCTGATAGAATGGTTTAAGAGAGCGAGAGACAGAGGCCGCAAACGTTTAAAGTAAGTAGGCAGAAAAAACATTCTTTCGTCTAACGGCTTCCTGAAATTGTAGTTTCCTTCAAATCTAGTTTGCGATATATATATTAAATAACCAAATAGACGCGTGGTGTAATAGTTTTCTTGCGATCAAATGACGATTTTTCCTCTACCCAGTCTAAACCAGAATGGATTAAAATTGGTTCAATATTTTATTTTTCCCATTTTTCAAAAGATCACCATTTTCTAGTTACTGTTTTTTTATTATTCTTAAATATTTATACAAATTGGAATTTATTAAAAAATTTATTATATTTACAGTAAGATAGTAATGAATTAAAGTTAACAGACATACCTGTTTAAAAAATATATTATTGTTTATAATTATCTTCTATGAGTGCAATGCTAGGCGGTTTTATCTAAAATTTTGTAGATTTTTGTCAATTTTTAAATTAGACTGATGTGATAATGAATCGAAGTTAAGAAACGTAATTGTCTAAATGATTTATCATTGTTTATAACTATTTTTTCTAAGTGCAATGCCAAAAATTTGTATTTTTTAATAATTTTTTTAACTTCTCGTTGATTTTTTTAGTTATGTGCAACTAATCAATGAACATGAAAGAGAATTAATTTCTTATAAAATTCCTTTCTTTTGTGGATATTTTTGATCTCGAATAAGGACCTACAAATTATTTATTTTCTTCATATTGTTTCTTATATTATAATCGATTATAACTTATTTTTTTCGGTAAATAGGGAAGAGGAGGGGGCCTAAAAGTAAAAGTATGTGGTCAACATTTCTTTTAGGCATTGCTCTAAACTTCGCCTTTTTCTTAAAATTGCAATTTTTTAGATATTGGCTAAAAACTAAGAATATTTCATGTCAGTAAGAATAGAATACTATTCAAAAAATGATTTCCTTCTTTGTTAATTTATTATTAATTTATATCTAAGAAGGCACAAAAAATGTGAGAGTTCCAGAAAAACTCGCAACTTTCTAGTATTACTCTGAGAAAAGATAGTTTAAAATTTATAATTAAAAAGTTGAAAAGTTCAGGAAAAACCTCAAATTTGTATCATTATAGTAAAAGAATATTGTTAGAAATAATACTAAATTTTTTAAAAGTTTTTTTGAAATATCTGATTATTAGGAGAAAGTAGTATTTTATGTATGCAACAAATTGTACCAAAAAAATCCGCAAAAATAAGAAGGAAAGTCAAATAATCACAAAACCAATTTTTCATTTATGGGGTTTTTAGGACTCTATAAAACATGTTCGGGGGGTCAAATTCAAAAAGTAATTTTTGATTGGTTTTTTATGGATAACTGTAAATAGAAATGTTGATATACAGCTCAATATGACAGATATGGCCGATTCTATCCAAAATTGATTCAAAAAATTTTTTTATTGGGAAATACATGTTAAACTTCATGGAGGTCCTGGAATTTTCAAATATCAATTTTTTTTCAAAAGAAAAAAATGCATATTTTTGAAAATTTGAAGAAATGTTAGGGATTGAAAACATAAATGAAAAAAACAAAACAATTATCCAATGCCTTTTTGGTCCTCCTTACGCAGAAAAAACTAGCGATTCAATTTTATTTCAGATAGTTTTCTTAGAAAATTATTTTGAACATCAGTTATGTTTGCTCTCTTGTTAAATATAAAAACTTAAAACAATTGAGTTATTTTTATAGTATCAGTATTGGTGAATATGATTCAATTATAGTTTAATTTTGTTTTATCACATTTTGGTTTAATTTCTTTGTTCCACATAAAACTTTTTTTCTGATTTGTGTGCACTAGTGCGGTCGGTGTGAATAAGAAGCTTTATCCAAGTTTAAGTCTTTATGAATATTTTCCCTACCTTTTATGGTTCCCAATTGCTAATGAACTAAAAGCCTTCAGACATTTAGTGCGATTTTTAAGGATTGCATAAAATAGACTGATGATAAATAAGAATTATGCAGCTTATTTTTTTGTATTGTATAAAATAAATAAAAAAGTAGACTAATGTACAAAATCTACATATGCCTAAAAAGCGAACATTCATCCTCATAGTCACCATCAATTCCTAATCCCGAATCCTCGGATAGAGAATAATTTTAGTTAATACGCAATTGAAAGTACCGAGCATGTCTATTAAATCGCGGAACATGCAGAAGAGACGCTAGTAGACACATGAGAAAGAAATTGGTTAAGATGGTTCGGACATGTTGAGAGAATGCCAAATGAACGACTAACGAAAAAAATGTATCAAGGTAAAGTAAATGGCAGCGTGCCAAGAGGTAGACCGCGGAAAGAATGGTTAGAATGTGTGAATGAGACACTAGTTAGAAGAGACTTAAGAAGTCACAGAAACACGAGAGCCTGCATGAAAAAATGCATGGACATAAAAGAAGCCAGAGAAGTATGCCAGGATAGGAAAGTATGGCGGCAAATAGTTAATAAAAAGAGTGTCAGTAGAGTGAATGACGACTGAAACAAAAGACCTTGGCCACTAATGGACCCAAGTGGGGAACCTTACATAACGACTTCGTGAGGTTCTTCGCTTGGGGTGATTGCTAGAGAGATTGATCAGCAACCTGGGTCGGAGCAGTGTTGCGGAACGAACGTGTTATTTACTTAAATAACACTTGCGGAACGAACGTGTTATTTACATAAATAACACTTGCAAAACGAACGTGTTATTTACTTAAATAACACGAGAATTCTGGATCAATCTGAAAATTCTCTATCCCTTCCACACACTACTCCTTTTCCCGACCGAGTGTGTCACGTCTACCCCGAAAGGGAACAGGTTTAATTGTGTAATAATAATAATAATAACATCGTTGACTTTGCTTAGATGATAATAACCTCAGGTGCAAGCGTCGATTCCAGTTCGTTTCAATTCCCATCCATCAACTACAATTTTATGAACACAGTTATTGGCAATGCACGCGCGCATTATGAAACAAATGTTTAAATGTAAAAAAGAGTCTTTAAAATGTTTGAATAAATAATTTTTAATTGAAAACGTTCTAAATCAAACAATTTCAGATAAGGTAAAATTTGGAAGAAAGTAAATTATTTCGAATGGAATGAAAAGGAATTGAACAATTAAAAAATGTATTATTGCTGGAAATTTCAATATTAGGAACTAAAATGACTGTTCTCAAGGTAGCCTCTCCGATATCAGGGTAGATAAACTATGCGAACTTGCTTAATCTATGGATTTAACCAAACACAGTAAAATTTTAAAGAAAAATAACTTTATATAACATAAGAAATAAGGATGAGCACCATTTCACTTTACTAATAGATTGCAACTGAGTGATAAGTGATGCGTATTGTAAGTTATTTAATATTATTATTGTCCCATTAATTCATTTACATTTGGCGGTGACCGCGACTCGCTCGGTATGGAAGGAAGTGATGTAGGGGAGGAGATATAGATTTTTTAAATTAATTTAATTCAAAAAGGAGATTATGTCGTGTCTTTACCTAAGCGTAGCTAACATTCATTTTACGAAGTGGTATAAGATTATTGATTCGGAGGTAGCGTGCAAATATCTTTATGATGTAATACTCAAGGGAATTTGTGAATCACCTGCTCCTACTCTAAAGTGGAAGTCTTTTGCTTGTCACCACACTCTATGGTTTTCTGATGCATTAAACAATTATTTATAAATCAAAGGCAAACTGATCATTTTTGCGGTTTACTTTGTAAACGTCTTATTTTAAGATAAATATGTAATATATGGTGGCGTGGTGACTTGGTAAGAAGGGATCTCTTTGGGAACAATATACCAATTTTGGCTGTGCAAGTAGGAAATGCATTTAAAAAATTACCAAATAAACAGACAAATGGAATTAATAGGATATCCGAGAGGATATGAAGCTTTATTATTAAGGACTGCTATCCATTACACAGGCCAACATGTTTTTGTTGTTGGAAAGTGGAGAGTCATTTCCGAAGTAATTTTTTACGTAGAATCCGAATCCGGAGTCAGGATTGGCCTATCACGTCAGGATTTTAAGATAATTAAGGTTGTGTACCCAAAAAATGGCGTTTTTGGCTACTTTTGATGTTATGTACAGAATACACAAAATTATTAGGAATTTTTTCTTTAGTTGTATTATATAGGACTGCTCTTTCTCTTCAATTTGAGGGTCACAGAGTTCAATTAACATTTATCTTCACCAAGTTACGCCTATTTGAAATTTCGAGATATGTCCCATTTAAGTAATTTTTTACTTAGAATTTTTGAATCCAGGATCAGAATTGGCCCAACACGTGCGGATTTTAAGATATTTGAGGTTATGTACAGAAAACACAACCTTTTTAGGGATTTCAACAACCCCGAACACCCCCAAGTACAAATTTTTAAGAGAAAACACCCAGTAGATAATGTCTGCCTCAAAGTAGTTAAAGCAAATGCTTAAAACATAAAGGGACATATCTCGTAATTTCAAATTGGCGTGATATATGATACAGCTAAAGAAAAAATCCCAAAATATCTTGTTTCTTCTGTACATAACCTTAAAAGTATCCAAAAACGCCATTTTTGGGCACATAATCTCAAATGTTTTAAAATCCTGACGTGATGGGACAATTCTGACCTCGCATTCGGATTCTACGTAAAAAATTACTTCGGGAAATGACTCTCCACTTTCTAACAACTGACATGACCCCATTATTTGCAGGCCTGTATTATTATTGGAACCACGCACGTATATTTATAATGTTGCTCATAAGAGTGGAATTTATTCATCACAATGGAAATAAGCCAAAGTTTGCTCAGTTTTTAAAGTCAATAATAGTTGTGACATAAAAATGTATCGGCCTATCTCTATTATAAACAAAATTTCAGAAATATTTGAAATTTGTATACTGTATAGCTGATACTCTTATGCCATATCTAGAACCCTCATTAAATCCTGTGCAAAAGGGCTTCGCGCTGAGGAAATATTATTAATAACTTGGGTAAATTTACAGAGTATACCTGGGAAAAGCTAAAGAGTTGGAGCAAGTTTATCTAATCTACTTCGATTTCTCAAAGGCTTTTGGTAAGGTGAACCACCGGCTATTATCAAAAAAATTACGTGAGCTTAATCTATCGACCAATCTTCGTAGGCTTATTTCGAATTTTGTAAACAATAGCAATCACTTAGTTGATTTCGCGGGTCACTCTTCTGAAACTTATCAGACTAAATAGAGTAAGGCATTTAGGACTCATTTTTATATTGTCTATAGTAATGACGTACCTGATATGATCTCCTAAGAAGTGATGTAATTTGCGGACGATGCGAAAATCAGAAACTCGAACAATTTATCCTTATGACTTTTTTCAATTAAAAAATGGTCAGAGTTATAGCACTTTAAAAAAAATCAGTGTTTTAAGCCAAACAACGCACGATACGAAAAAAAAAGAAAAAAAAGAAAAACGTTGCGTTTTGAAAGCCCTATAATACTGTTGTAACAACTTTTGGAATTGAATCAACAAAATTTGCTGTTTTAAAAATAAGCTACAAATATGTTCTGAAGAAGTTTTTGATAGGACGCGTAGTTTTTGTTTGAATCGTGAAAAATAACTTTGAAAGTAAAGAAATTAAACTGTTTGAAAAACGACACAAGGTACGAAAACTTATAAACTCTTGTTATAAAAATATGCTAAAGAAACAATCAAATTAACTTTTTAGAAACACGACACAAGCTGCAATAAAATTTTATTTTACCATATTTTGTGCCTAAATTATACGCAAAAATTTTCTTTGAACTACTTCACGCTAGGATGCGTATATTTGTTTTAAATCGTGAAAAATAACATTGAAAGTAAACAAATTAATTTAATGAAGAAACTACACAAGTGGAAATAAAATGTTTAATCATAATTTCTTTTATGGAATGTGCCCTTTTTCAATTACAAAAACAAGACGTGAAAATACGTATGATTCAATACCAATACATATTATTACACCATTAAGCCATTTCCCTTTCGGGGTAGGCGTGACTCACTCGGCAGGGGAAAGGAGTAGTGTGTGGATGGGATAGAGATTTTTCAGATTGATCCAGAATTCTCGTGCTATTTATGTAAATAACACGTTCGTTCCGCAACACTGCTCCGACCCAGGTTGCTGATCAATCTCTCTAGCAATCACCCCAAGCGAAGAACCTCACGAAGCCGTTATGTAAGGATCCCCACTTGGGTCCATTAATAGCCAAGGTCTTTGTTTCAGGCGTCGTTCACTCTACGGACACTCTTCTTATTAACTATTTTCCGCCATACTTTCCTGTCCTGGCATACTTCCCTAGCTTCTTCTATGTCCATTCATTTTTCATGCAGGCTCTCGTGTTTCTGTGACTAATTTTAATAATATGAATTTTTTGAAAAGATATATTTTTAGTGTAGCTGAGAATAAAAAATTGTCAAAATAAATAGTAAATATTTTAATTTTCTTCGTTACTTAGAATGAGGATTAATGTTGTAAAGGCTTTTTTCATTTTTTGTTATGTTTTTGGATTATGACATAAAAAGCGGAAAAGGTCTTCACTAAATTAATCATCATAAGAAGTAAATATGAAAGTAATAATGAAAAAATAATGAACGAAATAATGAAAACGAGATACGCAATGATAATGTGTCCTCTAAAGCCCAAGGAGCCTTAACAAAAGAGAATTTACAATCACCAAAGTAAATTTTGTCGATGCTTTAACATCGAGCTCGAGATGAAAATGTGCTCTTGTAGCGGGAAAATTTTTTAAATTATATACCTTCGAAATTAAGTTATCCTTAAAAAACGTTAAAAATAAAAATAATTCTTCAATGGGAAGCATTCAAAATGAAAAAATTTCGACTACCGAACGTTGAAAATTAAACAAATTCGAATTTAATTTGAAAGGAAAAAATTTTTTAAAACCAATAACTGTGTTTTTAGACTCTTTTATAATCAACCCCCTGAAAATTTCAATTATTTTAAGTAAATTTAAATCATTTATAAATTAAAAAATTAATTTTTTGGTTTGTCTTTTACTGAGGTATCAATTTCAGATAGATCTATTTTGATATAGAACACAATTCTCAATTTTTTAATTTCAAATCATTTATCTTTCAACACTTCATTTTTAATTAACATAAATTTTTTTAATCTGATAAGAAAGTATTTCTTAATTGTATATGATTGATTTTTTTAATCTTTGATTAAAAATGGACCTTTTTCAAGATATATGGCAAATTAATAATTTAAAAGAAAAAACATGATATAAAGTCGCTATGAATCAGACTTTGTGAAATGCACACGTGTAATACTTTGAATTTAATGTGGTTTTTTTAAAGTGAAGTTTAAACTGTTTAATATTTTTGAAAATTTTTAAAATATCATTTTTAGTGCCTAGTTCTAAAATTGTCTAATTTTTAGGGTTTCCTAGCCCCGGCCAGAAACTTCTGTAGTTTCAGTCAAGTGCCTATCTGTCCGTCGTATAAAAGGGCATGAGTGCTAGAGTTTGAAATTTCAAAACGGTATCATCGCCAACATTTATCAAACCAAGAGGGCATATAAGCCAACGTTTGAAATTCTAAAAGGACATAAGCGCCAACATTTGTCAAAGAGAAAAAACATCAGCGCCAAAGTTTTAAATTCCAAAAGGGCATAAGTACCAAAGTTTGGAATTTCAAAATAGCATAAGGGCCAATGTTTAGCACAACAAAAGAACATGAGAGCCTAAGTTTGGAATTAAAAAAGGGCATAAGCGCCAAGTTCTAAGATTCCAGAAGAGCATAAGAACCAAAATTTGGCAAACCAAAACGGCATTAGCGTCAAATTTTGGAATTGCAAAAGGGCATTAACACCAGTATTTGGAAAAAGGGTATAAGCGCCAAATTTAAAAAATCAAAAAGGGCATAAGCGACAACATTTGGCTAATCAATAGGACATAAGCGTCATACTTTGAAATTCTAAAAGGGCATGAGCGCCAACATTTGGCAAAGTAAAAGGACATAAGCGCCAAATTTTGGAAACCAAAAAGACATAAGCGCCAACATTAGACACAGTAAAAGCGCCTACTTTGACTAACTTTAAGGCTTGGATTTGATTAATTATTGTCTTTCATTTTGCATTGTTTTTAATTCATTCAGGAGGCATTTGATTCAAAATTGTTTAATAACGAATCCTTTGAATTGCAAATTGTGCAACTATCAAGTCTTTCGATTAAATATTTACGTTACGATGAATTTACATAACCAGATAATTTTCTACGTTACAAATTGAAGTCAGACATATTAACATATTTCACTCTTAAAGTATCATCTATCTATAAAACGGACAACACTGACAAAAATTGATTATACTATTTATGTTTTTCAATTTTAAAATTTGATACAATAATCTATAGATATTGAGGCGTGCAATATACCATAGATGCTAGTTTTTAAAATCCAAAGTTCATATGAAACTTCTCAATTTTGAAAGATTTATTATTGAAAATTTCCTGATATTTTTAATATTTGAAACTAGTATTGCCTTCAGAGGATTTCCATCTAAAATTATTAAAACAATGATGCTATCCATTGAATATTACAATATTTCATTTTGGCCTCTACTACCCAAGACAAATTTCTGCTCAGTCGGCATGTCAAATTCACATAATAAAACAAGTGGCAAGCCAAAAAGCACGAGAAAATCAGATAAAAAAACATAAGAGCTTCAACGTGGTCGAACCCGGTTTTATATCGAGAGTTGAGAGTATATATAATTAGGAAAATAATTTGCTACTACTATTATATGATAATCACAACTATCAAGAATTCCTCAGATATATTTATCTATAATTACCAGAGTAAGCGAAAAGAAACGCGCTTAAATTTTTTTAAGGGAGTTCACCCTCGGCATTCTATTGGATCCTCTTCCTCTGCAGATTACGTTTAATATAATTAATCGGCTAAGAGGAAGGATAAGAATAAATTTTGTCTTCAAAGTAGAATCTTTATGCTCCCAATTGCAATTCAGAATTTAAGCCATCCGTACCATGCCTGAATGCAATTCTTGGCGAATCGCATTAGTGCGCGTCACATTATCATCGGCATTTAGGGCTGAATGTCGGACCCGACTACCTGGCCCCGGGTGTACAGCAAACGTTGCGCTGGGTGTCTCATTAAAATATGCAAATACGCTTGGGGTCGTCCATTCTGTCCCTCTGGCGCATGCGCGTTGAAATGTTTACGATCACGGCGAAATTAAAAGTACAGCTAAAATACTGTCCCTAATACGTATGTGGCTGCCGCGGCTTCTGCCGCTTTTGCTACACCTTCCGATTATTTAAGTCTACCACATAAGTGCACGAGAATCACGTCGAGAGAATGGTGTGAAAGCCACATCGCGATATCCCCAGGGCATCCGCCACATATTTAATTTGAAAAAAGTAACCGAAATAAATTAATAGCAAGAGTTGAGACTGAACTATTAGAATTTATTCGTTTTGGGTTCGCCTTTAAAATATGTACAATAATTATTTTTTAAATCTCACATTAAAAAGAATTTCTCAATATTTTAGTGGTTACATTTTTTAAAACTAATTAATTGAATGGAGAGGAAATTAAATAACTTTAACGAAATCTTTGTGTTTCAGGAATCACAGTCTAACCTAATCCTCGATACCCCTTTTTAATTTTAAAACTCACATAAAACGCCTGAAATCGGTATTTTAAACTCAATTTCCCCGTTTTTCACAAGATTTTCCATTTATTTTCTTAATTAGAAACAAAAATTTAAGACATTATAAAACAAGACGATTTTAAAGCAAGTATTTTTAATTATAATAATTTTAAGTTTTTCCTGAATGATCTATTTGCTCATTTTTTTATATTTGAGCGACATTGACGGCAACGAAGAAAACGCTAATATTTAAATAAAAAAACTTAACCCGAAATATAAATCAGTTCTGTAAATGCAAATCAAAAACATCTACAAACTAAGGCTATAAGAAGATTATTCACAATTATAAGGAAATATTTTTAATAAGATTAATATAGGTACTAATAATAAATTTTAATTTTTAAGATACACATTCCTATTATTTCTTGTAGAAATATTTCCTTTGCAATAAAATTGTTGAATCTCTAACTAAGTGGTGTAATTTTCGACGGCAGAAGATTAATTTTCTAAAAAAACACCACTTTCAATCCATAAAGATCAGTTTTCATTCAAAATTATGAATTTTCAACCAACAAAAAGAAGAATTTTTAACAAATAAGTTCAACTTTTATTCTAATAGTTAAATTCACGAACACTAAAATAGAACTTTCAGCGAGAAATGTAATAGTTGATATTTAAAACAAAAAAAGACTATGCTTTAAAAATTTTAGTTTAATTCATTCCAAAAAAACTTCTTAACATAATAGTTAATTTTTTTAACAAATTGTTGATTTTTCAATCCAAGGAGATGTAAATTTTGTATGAAAAACAGTTAAATCTATAAAAAACGGACTTTAAGAAAAAAATTGATTTGTGAACCACGGTATTGAATTTTTATGCGAAAAAGCCGAATTTTCTACATAACATTTAAATTTTAAGCTCGAGAATATGAATTTTTAACAAAAAGGTTTATTTCTAACTAAAGAGTTAACTTTTTTCTTAAAGGGTAAATATTTAACAGAATAGGCACATTTTGTATTAAAGGTGGGAACTTTCTTCTAAAATAATGAATCTTTAAAACGAAACAAAATTTTTGAACAAAGTATTTAAACTTTCAGCCCAGTTGTTGAATTTTCAACAAAAAATAGGAATTATTAACAACAAATGTAATAGTTGATGTTTTAACTAAAAAATATTTGCTTTTTCTATTGAAAAAATTTATTTCTACAAAAAAAGGTCAATGTAACCAGCAGAGATTCTTCTGTGATCAAAGAATAAAATTGAAACCATATTGGTGAAATTTCAAGTCGAAAATGCAAATTTTCTATAAAAATGTTGATTTTTCATCCTGTAATTATAATTTGTCACCTACCTAAAATTATACAATTGAATCCACAAGATCACTGTTATATTGTTTTCGTGTATGTTAATAGTATTTAATCAGTCACGAATTGCCACCTGAAAACGTGATATGCCCCCCCCCCCCTCAATAGCCCCCAAAGTTTGAAAGTTGAGGAAAATACAAATCTAAAAGATGAAATTTCTAATCAATTTTAATTAAAAACAAATCTAATTTATTTTAAAGCATTTAATTTTGTATGACAGCTTCAGAAGCTCAATCAAAGTTTAAGCAGCCACAAGAAAAGAAATCAAGTTTGTAGTCAGTGTTAATTTGAAACATTCCATACATTATTGCTTACGAAAAATGCGAATTACAAATTATGATTTGTAAACAACAAATTAAATGTAACGTTATTTTATATCTCATTCGTGAAAAGCGGTTCATACAAATTCATTATATATAAAACTCATTCTTTTTGTTTTAAACCTGGCAATTTTTAATGAACCAAGCAATATATCAACAAGATACTAGCAAGATGCTAACAAACTTCTATAGGGAATGAAATGTAATAAGCAACAAAATGTTTCGTGAAATATAAACGAATGCCATATAAGCCTTTTTTACAATTATTGTTCTTTCATGAAATATGACTTTTAATACTCTTATCCTCTCTGGAATTTCTTAAATAGGTGCTGGTTACTTTTTATGACAATATTTCTACTTTGGATGAATACGTCGAATCAGACATTGTGGGTAAAAAAATGCAGAAATCGTACTTTTTCTGCACGTAAGTTAGGGATTTGTGTCTGATGATGCGGTAAAGAAGCTGATACGAATTTAGAGATGGCCATAATAAGCGCCCTCTCGAATCGTTCAAAAGCAGTAAAGAAATGCAAAATAAAGAAGAAAAAATGTGATTCGGACAGCTTCGGGCGGAGCTGCATCGGCAAATGGACCACTGCAGTCTACTGGCGGGCATATTTCCAAGCATACCTATAAGCATATACTCCAGCAACTTTGATTTTTATGATCTCGATCCGCTAACGAGTAGCCCCTTGCACCTATTGCCGAGTCTTATGCGGCGATAATTCTTCATTATCGTACATTGTTGCGAACCATCCGCGTATTTTCAGAATGCATGCATATGTACGCACCTATATGTCGACCTCTCTAAGCCAGGGAGAAGGAATATTTTTTTTACGAGACAGCCAAGCACAGTAATCAGGACGCATTTTAATTGCCGCATGTTCTTGTCGGCTAAATTTGACTTTTATGACCATAGGCTCTCGCAGGATTCTTTGGTATAATCAGCCACCATGTACCACCGCCTCCGCTTTTGTATTTCATTGTGGAAATACATTATGTCTTTGAGAATATCAATTTTCAGAGGCTTAAGATTGAATTTGTTGACGGGAGAGACGATTTGCTTAAACCACTTGAAATTTGGAATAAACCTTACACTGAGAAACTTGGTACTGAAAAAATTACTAAACTAGGTTACAATCGAGGGATCAAGGCGATAATTTGTATATCTTAATATAGTAGTCGTAAGCTATACTATTTTCATATGAAATTTTTCTATTGATAATACGAAGTCTTAGTTTTTTTTATTGTAAAATCTTGGATAAGATAAATTAGTAGAGACATAATTAAACTACATGAAAAGAGTAGAAGTAATAAGTTCCTAAAATAATATAAAAGACTAAATTTGTAAAAAGATTTGCTATTGCCTGAAGGAATATGAATTGTACTATAAAACTTTCTATTTTTTGTATCACAGAGTAAGACAAATTTGGAAGATCGCTCTAAAATATTAGTAAGTGACTGAGTAAGCGAGCCTAGCGTTGGTTCGAGTGTAGCCGAGCGTAAACGATGTCAGTCGAGATTTTTAAATCTCGATATTAGGATATTTGATTACGTTAAGATATGGTGCTGAGAATTTAAAAAAATTCCATCACTATGAACAATTAATGAATAATTTGATTTAAATCAATTTGAGTGCTAGCATTTAGTTCACAAGGGCGATAAATTTCTGTATTTCATTTTCTAGTTTAGCAGGATGGAATATGTTTCTGTTTCATCATGTAATAAAATATTCCTGCATGTATATAATAATGAATAAACTACATATAATCATGTGTAATGTACAATTTCAATTTAAATAAATATAATAGTGCGAAACAGTTCACATTCCCATAATAAGTGCATTGTCGTATGCTTGTGTGAAGGATACGTGTGTTGTAATCCTCAACGCGAGGCGGCGCATGTTTGGTTTTCTTTGTCTGCTAATCAAACTGCACCAATTTATACTAAGTCGCCTACTAAATCAGTGCATCAGTCTCTTCCGACCTTACTATAGTCCTTTGCATAAATTGCAATCTTCTGCAGATATGAATGCAAGAAGTTTAGAATTTTCTTCTACAGAAATTAATAATTGTGAAAATTGTATTCCAATGAATTTTGTGTTTCACCACGTAGTTACTAGTTATTACTCGAACTAGTAAACATTACAAAAGTTTGGTTATGTCCCTCCATTGCAAACTAAAAATACTTAAATTTACTCTGATTTTTAGCAAATATTGCAGCAAAAGGTTTCCCCGTGGACTTTTTGCGATGATTGATCAATATTATTCATTATAGTATTATAGTATTACATACACTCTTAAAAATGTTTAAAATTCTAAAACACTTCTAAAAGACATCTACAATACAAGCGTGAGGTAAGATTGCAAACATGGTATTTGAATGACGAAATTGCAATACATGTATTTTAAGTGTTGTAAATCGTAAAGTCACCGTCAAGCATTCCAGTACGTTTATTAGGGCGTTTATAAGAAAAAAATTTTGAACAAGGGTGTCACGAAATTAATGGAATTGAAGGAAATCATGGAATTTATTGAATTAAAAGAATACCCAGAATTCAAGAAATTCATAAAATTTACGAAATTCATTAAATTCACGGAATTCATGGAAATGAAGGAATTCACCAAATGTATGGAATTCACGGAATTCACAAACCTCATACATTCAGGGAATTCATAGACTTCATGGAATTTACAGAATCCATGGAATCGTAGGTATTCGCGGAATTAAAGGAATTGGCAAAATTAACTCTACTCTCTAAATATGAATCAGTGAACATTTTTTTAACTTTCGGGCTGTAATTCTGCTGAATTAACTGCGGGATAAATATAGTCTAACTCGTATAGGAAGAAATTAAAGTAATATGTGCGGTTCTTTGTCATTTAAAAGCATCGGAACTTTTCACCTTTTTTCAATATTTGATCATATTTATGGGTTTTGAGTTTTTACTATGATTCTTTGATTGAATGTACCAAGATATTATTTTATTATCATGCTAAATTAACATGGTACTGTGCTGTCAACCCTCAAAGGTGGTTATTTCACTTGATTAATAAGTAGCCTATCACTTATTGTCAGTGACCCATTTCTAGCTATTTGAATCAGTCAAATTCCACTAATAATCAGTGCAATTTAATTGACTCAGATTTAGAGAGTGCTCATGGAATTTACGAAATTCATGTAACGCCTAGAAATCACAAAATTCACGAAATTCGAGGAATTCACGAAATTCAAGGAATTCACGAAATTGGTGTAGTGCCCAGAATTCACAGACTTTCTGCAATTTGGGGAATTAATAGTATTCAAGGAGTTCAAGTAATTCGCAGAGATCATGAAAATAAAGAAATTGACCAAATTTAGGGAATTTGCTGATTCCAGAGAATTCTAGAAATTAGCGAAATTCATGGTATTCAAGGAATTATAGCAATTCATGAAATTATAGGAATTTAATGAATTAACGGAATGCAATGAATTTACGAAATACGCTTGATCACATAATTCATGGAAATGAAGGAATTCACGAAATTGAGGGAATTTGCAGAATTCATAGAATTCAAACAATATGCGGAATTCATAGAATTCAAACAATATGCGGAATTCATAGAACGTATGGAATTCGCGGAATTCATGGAATCAAAGGAATCAAAAGAATTCACGGAATTTATTAAATTCGAGGAGTTCGTGTGAGACCATGAATTCCATACATTCCTTGAATTCCGTGATTTCGTTGAATTTCACTTATTCATTTAATTTCATGAATTCCTTGAATTTCATGAATTATATAAATTCTACGGTTTTCTTGAATTTCACGAATCAGCTAAATTCCCTGAAGTTCATGAATTGCCTGAATTGCATGAATTATGTGAATTAAATGAATTACATGAAATCCACGAATTCCACGATTTCCATGAATTCTATAATAACCATGAATTACGTGATTTCCATAATTACCGTGAATTCTTTGATTTTCTGAATTCCCTAATTTTCTGAAATCCCGTGAATTCTTTGAACTCCGTGAATTCTGTGAATGTCGTGAATTCTTTAAATTCCATGAATTCTTCGAATTCATTTAATTATGTGAATTCCGTGGATTCTATGAATTCCGTAAATTCAAAGAATTCCATGAATTCCATAAATTATTTAATTTCTATGAATTCTTTGAATCTCGTATATATATATATATATATATACTCAGATGCATCCGAGGGTCTATTCACTTTGATGTCCGCTGAAGTCAATGTAACATTATTTTAGCAATGTCTTGCGACTTCAATCGTACTTTCGTGACTTCCTTTGACTCTAGTTTTTGAATTCGTTAGTTGTTGACTTCGACAAATTCAAGCGATGATTGTCGACTTCGTTCTGACTTCGTCCTGCCTTCATGACTCGGTTTGAATCGATGCGTACTGTACATTGCAGTGTGACGTACTTTTCGATTATTTTTATACCACTCCATTTTGACCTCGGTGGCTTCGTTCTGACTTCGTACTGACTTGGTACTGACTTTCTACTGAATCAGCACTGACATCGCACGACGCTACGCTCATCTTTGCGGATTCACTACGTTGTATGACGACTCTTTCTTTATTCTTACGACTTCAAGTATAGTTTTACTGATTTCGTCATTGGTAAAACGACTTCAGCGTTACGAATTCATGTTTTTTCATAGTTTTACGTGATTTCGTTAAGACTTCGCGAAAAATTCTAACATTTGAAACGTTCGACTTCATAGTGAATAGCCCTACGGCTGCAGCCAAAGATAAGGGAGCGACATTAACACCAACCGCTGAAAGCAGGCCCTTTTTGAGAGATAATCGCAATTTCAGGAGCGACTTCTCGACCATCAGTTTTTCAGTTTATCGTGCAGCGAGAGCTTTATCTGGTTCAAATCGAAGGTCCGCCGATGTACCAAAATACCAAAGTACACTTGCATCAACTGAACAAGAATATTGGGTGGACAAAACAGAATGCGTACCGTGTTCAGTGTATGATTGATTACATAACATCTGATAGACCGTATAAGGAAAAGGTTTAAAAGTTTTAATAATATCATCCGCTTCAAAGAGTGACTGCCTAAAAGGTGAAAAAGCCCTTAGGGCACAAAAAGCTTTTTCGCTGCAGGGCGAGATGCTATTAAGAACTTTTGGCAGAAGAAGATTACTTCTTTACATCATCATTTGGCCCGCATATTCACCTCCTTTTTAAAGTCAGAAAATTAAATTTCGCAGTGACTAGTGTGAGGACGCATTATACTCTTACCGCAATGAGGCAACTTGTCCAGCCCAGATATTTACAGGCTTCTTTTAACACATTGTATAAAATCTTTACAGCTATCCTAAATAATGAGATTATTCTAAGAATTGAACCTGTGCGGAGAGAGCTGTACGAACAACGTCGCTAAAAAAAGGTGCCAGGCTACCAAGAGAACCTGCTAATTGACAAGTGCTTCTGCAAAAACGCAGCAGCCGATCAGCGCGTCCTGTCAATTGCCTGGATTGACTACCGGAAAGTTTTCGATTTAAATTCTCATAGGCATATCATCTGTCTGTAGGAAAGCTCAAAAGTTTATCAACACATAGTGAGATGCATAGGGAGATTGATGACTCTTTGGAAAACTATATTTACTATCTTATCTGAAAATTATCGTGTGAGAACGAACAACATCACCTTCTGGAGGAGCGTCTTTCAAGGCAATACCATGAACCCTCTTCTCTATTGTATCACCGTTCTGCCTCTATCTGTCTCACCAGGAAATTCCTCAAGATGCTTTGGCGGCGACACTAATCATCGCGAGCATAACGTCAGTCAAGTATTTTATACGTGTAGCTTGAAGATCTATGCTTCTGGTAAAAGATGACTTCCACTTGCTCTAAACATCGTCAAAAAGTACACAGGAGAGATGGTATGGGCTTTGAATTGGACAAGTGATCATCCGAAGAAACATTATTGGCTTTTCCGATGACCTTGAGCTTGTGGATATAAATTTTATTAGATATTTTATTACTGGAGATACCTAGGCCTGCATCAAAGCTGCATTCAGAACGTAACATCAGTAAAGCAGTCTTTACGAAGCCGACACAAGAAGCTTCTTCAAAAGATTTGTTCTCCAAATCTGTCGGTGTTATTGGTGGTTCAATGTACGAAAAACATGTTTACGACCCTTGATATCGTCGCACGCAAGATTATGCACATGCATAAGAATTTGAATATCAATTCGTCTATTCCGGGATTATTAATCTCACGCCGTACAGTAGGAGGAATCGGGAATTTACTCTTCATAATCCACTACAGACTACAATTCTTAATCAATTTTGATGTACTTTTCTTTTAAATGCTCAGAATTAAATCTTGCAGTACGTCATTAGGACCAATTTTTTATTTTCACTCTGTGAAATTTCTTATTTAAACAAATAGAACGTCAAAATTGGACATTTTACGAATATTATTTTTTTTCTCCGAAAAAAAGACTTGAGAGAAGTCGCTATCTATCAGAATTATTGCAGATATACTTTAGGAACATTAGTTAACAATTAACACTACTATAAATATTCTAATACACAAATTGTGTTATTTTATTTTTTTCGAAGATGATTTTCTCATCAAACAACTTTTAAATAAATTATAAATTATAATAAATAGCTGCAAAAAGATGTAAATGTTAAATATATTTATTGCCAATAACAACATTATAAACAAATTCAACAATTTAGCATTTACCATCAGGAAAAAATTATTTTTCTGCTAAATTATGTTGCAGTTTTCTAAATCGTTATGATTCATCAAGAAAGTGTGGCAAAAACTCGCTATTTTTATTGTTATTAACAATATTTTAAATAAACAGTCATCTGTAGCAAGTTTGCGTCTGAATGAGCGATTTTTTCATAATGATTATTTTAATGCATCTCGAACGTAGTGCTTAATGAAGTCACTTTCTCAGAAATTCTGAATTAAAATTATTATTAAATAATAATACAGAATTGTGACTTAGAAAGAAAATATAAAATAAAAACTATTTTGTGATGTGATTTTGCTAAACTATAATACTCTATTATAAAATTTTTTTCTTAAAAGAATCTCATTCAGTCGCAAAACTTGCTACAGATGATTGTTTATTCAAAACATTGTTAATAACAATAACAATAGCGAGTTATTGCCACACTTTTTTTATCAATTATAACCACTTACAAAACTGCTACATGATTCAGCAGAAAAAAAAATCTCTCAGACGGAAAACGCTAAGATTTTTAATTTGTTTATAATATTGTTATTAACAATAAAAATATTTGACATTTATATTTTTTGCAGCTATTTATTATAATTTAGAATTAATTTGAAAGTTCCTTGATGAGAAAAACATCTTCGAAGCAAATAAAATAACACAATTTGTTTATTAGAATATTTATAATAGTGGTAATTGTTAACTTATGGTTATTTTCCATTCTTAATACGACTTTTACGAGATATTTTAGGCATTTTTAATCAAGATAAAGTTTTTTGTTTTGGTTGAGCACCGTATGAAAGTAATTGTTTATATCAATTAACATAAATCTTAAACCTAATATTCATGTTTCTGAAATATATCTGCAATAATTCTGATTGACAGCGACTTATCTTAAGTCTTTTCTTCGGAAAAAAAATAATACTCGTAAAATGTCCAATTTTGACGTTCTATTTGTTTAAATAATAAATTTTACGGAGTGAAATTAAAAAATCGCGCCTAATAACACTTTTCAGGATTTAATTCTGAGCATTTAAAAAAAAACATCAAAATTGGTTAAGAATTATAGTGTGTAGTGGATTATGAACAGTAAATTCCCGATTCCTCCCACTGTGTGCCATCAAGGCGGACGCGGATTTCTGAATCTCCAATGTCTTCAGAACTGAATTGTTCTAAGTACATCTTACATCATTGTAAATGACCAAGATCCTCTCTTAAAAATCGTAAAGAAACACGAGATGTTTGGCGAAGGAGTGTTCATTACAAAGCCGCGCAGCAGGTGACTGCTACCCTTGGCCTAAATTTCAACATCAGTAGGCGGGAAAATGCACGAACCTTTCACAGGAATGTAGAAAATCTATACTGATCGAAGGGGTAAACTTTTTATTTCCTCAGATCAGCAGCTCAGATCAGATCCCCTATCGCAGCCCAACAAATTACTGACAGGTGTGTCATATGCTTTCGCAACCAAAAATATTATAAACATCACGATTCACTTTTCAGACGGACCTATAGCTTCATAACATTTTGATTTTAATTAAAATATCAAAAATTGTTTAAACAATCTATAATTGTTTACAAATTTTAAACTGTCTTTCAAATTAAATATCACTCTATAAAATGCATTAATTATGTCATTAATTCATTAAATTAGTAACTTTTTAAGATATGCAGGGGGGGGGGGGTTAATAATTGCCAAATATTCTTACAAAATATATCTAACTCTTAACATTCGTTAGTTGTGTAAATAATTTTATGAAATAATAATCAATAAGGAATTACCGAAAAAAAATTGTGAACAAATTACAATCACGAATATAAAAATAGCAGAAATAAGACAGGATAATTAAAATATAAAACAAAAAATTTTTATATTCAGAATGATGAGATATATGTGATATAACTCAGATGAATTATCGTCAAAAAAACGAATTTCTACAAATTAATTTGATCTTCATCAACAACAACAAACAATTTCAACAATATAATTATATTTTTAACAAAACCGACAAATTTTTAAAGAAAATTATTATTTTTCCTTTAGGATTCTTAGACATTTTTTTTAAGTAGTATTGATTGAAAACAAAACGAATTTTTAACAAAATAGTTATATTTGCAAACAAAGAAATTAATTTTTAATTTAAATTATAAATCTTTAACTCGGCAAATGAATTTTTAAGAAAGTAGTTCGACTTTCGTCCAATTAGTTGTACTGTATATCAAATTGTTGAACTTTTAAGACAAAAATACAAATTTCCTACAAAACAGTTGAATTTTTAACCCAAAAGTGTGAGTTTTGAACAAAACAGTTAATTTTCTACCAAAACAATTTAATTTTTATCCTGACAGTTGTACTTTTTACAAAAAAGATAACATTTCTACAAAAAGAGATAAATTTTTAAACCAACATGAAGAGTTTTCATGAAATTAGTGAAACTTACAACCAAAACAAATTTTTTGTTCAAAAAAGAAAAAAAATGTCTTTCAAATTGTTAAATTTTTAATCCATAATACTAATTTTTAATCAGAAACGATAAATTTTCAACTGATTAGTTGAAATTTCAACAAAAATTGGAACAGTTTAATTTTCAGTTTAGAAAATTAATTTACAAAAAAAAAATTTAACTAAAAATGTAAAAATTAAATTTTCACACCAAAAATCAATTTTAAAATGTAAAAGCCAGATTTTGTAACAAAGTAGTTGAATTTTCAACTAAAAAGATGCATTTAAACAATAAAATTATGATTCTTTAACTAGGATTGTAGAATTTTTAGTTTGACTTCCAACCAATCAGTTGAACTTTCTACCAAATTTTTTAATTTTTCAGACGAATGTCCTAAATAACAGCAAATATTCAAACTGAAAAAAATGTCCATCAAAATGTTGAATCATCTGAAAAATGAAAATTTTAATATGAATCTAAATATGTGGTAATGAAAAGAGAAAAAAAAACTAATTCACAAAAGAAATTTGTTGTGAAAGGCTTTTTATATACAAATCGATAAATCAATTACTCGCGACAGATCAAAGGGAAAAAGAAGTCGAAACTCCATCTCTCATCGCTTACTTTTATCATTGATCGATTCCTTTTTCGGATCAGGCATTGCACCCTCGTCCTGGACGAAAGGCGTTAATTATAATTAGTAGACGCCAGATTAGTAATTAACACTTGGATCGGACCGTGTACGTGCATATGAAGGCATAAATATGCACACATTTTGCATATGCGTGTGTGAGATAATAACGCAGGGTCGAGTGTATCGTGAAGGCAAGCGAAGCAAGTCACCCGATTTATAACGTTGATAATAATTGCGGTCCGAACTTAATATTCATGAGCCAATCAGATTTGTGTTCCGAGTGCGACGCTGGATTACCAACCTTCGGGCAGGGATCGGAGATTCATTGTCGCGACTTCTTCGTCGCTTTGCGATTTCTGACCCCCTCTTTCGTCTCGTCTTTATCATATTTTTTTCATTATATTTTATAACTATAGGTTGCTTCAGTCTCAAATTTTTATTTATTAACTTTCTTGTTTCATTACGTTTATCTTGCATCAGTGTCATCTGATATTATGTGAAATATTTATTTGACGTGTCGCATAATCGTTTAGGTTCAAGAGCAACTAAAGGAATAAATTTTATTTCATGGAACACAAACGATACTTTAAAGGATTGTAATAAATAAGAGTTTCTGAAAAATTAATCATCCATGGGGATAATAAATACTCAGTTCGTTAATTCAATTAGAGAGACTATGTTCTTTGGTAAATATTGTCACCTGATTGGTGATAAGAAAATTTGTTATTTTTTTAATATATCTCGGGGAATGTCCATAAACTATGTTATCAGAAAGGACGAATTTCTAATAAAGCACCTGAATTTTTAACAACAAAATATGACTTTTTCAATAAAACAATTCCATTTTTATCAAATACTTAAACTTTTTAGCTACAAAAACAAGCATTAATTTAAATGGTTTAATTCCCCGCCAAAACACGAATTTTTGACAAAATTCTTTGATCTCCAAACAAATAGCTTAAATTTTAACCAAAAATGAAATAGGTGAATTTTCAGCTAAAATAATTAACTAAAAAAATTTAATTTTCAATAAGTCGAATTCAAAGGAAGAAGAGGATTTTTTAATAAAATAGTTGAATTCTCAGTCTACCAGATAAATTTTCAAGAAAGAATTATTTTTTTCTACAAAAAAAAACTAATTTTCAAAAAAATATTTGAGTTTTCTAGATAAAAGGACGATTGTTTCAAAAGTATTGATTTTTGAATTCAAAAGGATAAACTTTTAACAAGAAAGTTACTGTTCAATCAAGAATAATGAATTATTAACCAGAATCGACGAGATTTAACGAAATAGGTGAAACATTAACAAAAAGGTGAAATTTTAACAAATAAGATTAATTTTTTCATTAAAAAATACGAAGTTGTAATAAAATACAGGAGTTTTCTATCCAATAGACGAATCAGCTAAAAAACAGTTAAATCGTCAAAAAGAAAAATATGAATGAATTTTGAAACAAAAAACGATTGTATAATTTTTCAATAAGACAGTCGATTTTTCTATCAAATAGACCAATTTTGAAAGAGATAGTTTCATTTTAAACTAAATAGTTTATTTTTCTACGAAAATAGTTGAAATTTAAAGAAAAATATGTATTTTTTTACTCAAAAATGAAACTTTATGAAAACAGTTCAAATTTCTGCGAAAAAGGAATAATTTCCAACAAAATACAATAATTTTTAACAAAATAGTTGAACTTTGAACTAGAAAAGACCAATATTTATTTAAAAATATGAATTTGTAACCAAAGATGGAATAGTTACATTTTTAGTTAAAAATATTAATTTCTAGCCAAAAAAACAAACTGCTCTTTAACAAAATAATTAAATTTTCAAGCAAGGACATGAATTTTCCACTAAAATGATGAATCTAAAAAAATAATGAATTTTTACAAACGAGTTGAAACCAGAATATGAATTTTCAACCAAAATGGACGAAGTTGCAAAAAGATACATGAATATTCAAATAAAAAATATAAAGGACCTCGCAGCAAATGTACATGAAATGGCTTTCGGTCGATTTACATTAAACTTCGTAAAATTGTAGTTCTCAATGTCTCGATCAAAAGTGTTACGAGGCACAAAGTCCGAAAATGGACAGTTTTCGAGTTATAGAGGGTTAAACATCCAACCCTTTTAAGGAATATTACCAAATATTTCGAAAACTGCAGCTCTGCGAAAAAAATGTTCCCTATGAAAGTTATTGGGCTCTAACGAGAAAATGCAAAGAAAGTCATGGCCTTAAGACACAGGTCATTTTTCAAGGTTATCCAATGTGAACTTGTCATTTATGGCTATTATTTAGCCAATAAAGACAAGATTTAAAGAGGAAATAAATATAGAATCCATACAGGCAAGAAATAATGTATCACAGCCAGGATTTATAAGAATCAGAGTTTTTTCTCGATTTCGAAACGCGTCTAAGCATCAACTCTGGATTGCTTATAGACTGAACGGTGATAATGACTAGATAGTGACTTGCTAGATAGCTAGATAATGACTAAATCGCACTCAAGACTTCGCATTAATACAAGAATCTGAATTTCAGTAGGAAAAGGCTGTTAACTTTCAGATGTAACCAAAAGGATCATTCGCTAGTTGGAAGTGAACTGATGATAATAACATGCCTATAAGTAACGCGCTCGGTTGAAATTCAACTGCTTTATGTACGTAAAATGTACTTTATAGGTTAGTTTAAGACAGAAAGATTGTTGACTTTCCGTCAACGCGTGCGTTTGAAATGAAACTTATAGGTTAATTTAAGTGAGCTGATTGTTGAAATTCATAACATTTATGCGCTACCGTTCAGTTATTAGGAACATGAAATTAATATATAATTAAAAATTGAATAATTTTAGGAATCAAATTTTTTCAATGTGTGCATTGAATAAATTATTCATTCTGCCTATTAAATCAAGTTATTTTATCCTCCAAGTCGATGAGAATAGTAGAAGGAAAAAAGAACTTAATGGCACTAAACAAGGCACTTATATCCATTTCAAGCTACCAGGTACAGAACGTCAATCTTCAATCCTTTTTCATATGTTTTTTTATCACATGTGTACGTTTATTCGATTTATAATCAAAATCCGTTGTAGATCTGAGTACATATATCAAAATAGGAAACGTGGAAGAAATAACTACCATGAGCTCAGTGTTTTTCGATACTATCCAACGCTATCGACGCCATATTGTATACTCTTAGCTACTCTCTTGGCTCCTCTTCTAAAATCGCCGAAATCCATCTAAGTGTTTGCGCATCGCCTGATCGCATTTCGCGCACGCCTTTCTGCCAGCACAAATTGAATTTCAGAGCACGCGAATGAAAATCATCCCAAACTCAACATACATGTCAGTTAATTATTATATTACTCGTATATCAGATATGCGATACTGAACTTAAGTTCCATTTCTGGTTGAAATTAAGCGACTTACTTAATTTAATGAAAAAATGACATTCATCTACATTTAAAATTTATCATCTTGTATTACTATGTTGCCTTCATTGGCTGGCTGTTGCCTAAGTCATTATCATTTCTTGCCTTTATGGGTTCTATATTGTTTTCCTCTTCATATCTTGTCTTTATTGGCTAAATATTAGCAATAAATGACGAGTTCACTTTGAATGATCTTGAAAACTGACCTGTGTCTTGAGGCCATGATTTTCTTTGCATTTCCCCGTTAGAGCTCAATAACTTTCATAGGGAACATTTTTTTCGCAGAGCTGCAGTTTTCGAAATATTTGGTAATATTCTTTAAAAGGTTGGATGTTTAACCCTCTATAACTCGAAAATTGTCCATTTTCGGACTTTGTGCCTCGTAACACTTTTGATCGAGACATTGAGAACTACAATTTTACGAAGTTAAATCAAAATCGATCGAAAGCCATTTCGTGTACATTTGCTGCGGGATCCTTTTCAACAAAAAATGAAATAGTTAAATTTGTAATCAACAGATTAATTTTCTACCAAAAATGTAACCAATTTTCAACAAATAGTTTAATTTCCAACCAAACATATGAGTTTGCAAACAAAACATCAATTTTGAACAAAGTAGTTCAACTCGCAATCCAGAAGTTGAATTTTTACGGAAAAAAATGACTTTTCAACAAAATAGTTGCATTTTCAAAAAACTGATGAAATTTCAAATGAAATAGTAGCATATTGAACCAAACAAGATGAATTCAGAACCAAATATATATATAAGTAGAGATTTTATCCAGAAAGAATTAATCTTTAACCAAAAAAATGTAAATTTTATGATTGGGTTCTATTAATTCAATTTGCATTTAAGCGGAAAATGAGAAGAAGATAAAGTTTCGTGAAAACCTGGTAAAAAAAAGAATTATTTTAAATAATCGAAAAGAGGGAAGTGGGGAAAGAGCGTGAAGTTTTTAGCATAACCCTTCCCCACTGAAATTGGTAACGGATTTTATGAGCTGCCCCTCACTACTTTATACTATTCTTTCCGCTTTCTTATGCAACATTTAAGTTAAGCATGAATAATGCATTATTTTGCGAACACTCACTGCACCGCATAATTATCACAAGATATACTAGTATTCTAAAATACATAATTGCTCTACTGTATATTAAGCTTTATTACAAAGTTTAGTAATTTTCTTCATATTATACTTTATAATGATTTAGCGTAGACAAATTGCCATATTTTATTTGTAAAAATGGTTGTAAGATATTGCCATTTTCTCCGTGGCAAGAGATATTAATTTATTGCCCTGTTTTATTCTATGTAGAAAATTACGTTATATCTTCACCCTATGCTTGGTTTTGAGATATTATGTCACTCTGATTAAATTTCCGTGAGAAAATTCCATCTCTTGGAAATATCGTTCTCATGAATATAGATATTAACAGTGTTGTTCAGATCAATTGATTTAAATTTGTCAATACAACACATTCGCAAGACTTTGCTAGAAAATCTATTAGTGAATGAATATTTGCTAGTTGATTTGGATGTAAAAATCGAGTTTTTGCATAACATTTTCTTAATGGCGAGCACAAAAGGTATATTGGTTAGATGGTGAATGTCCTATAGATCGACGGCCCCTCATTCGTATGCGGAAAGAAAAAACTAAGATGCAACATTCGCGTTTCGTTAAAAGTGGTCCCATGCGAGTCGGGCAACAACGAGAGGGCAGAAAATTATGCACAATTAATGTCAGTCAAGCATACTTATGTTGCCGTTATGCTGGAAATGTTTATGTATTCTCCGTGTTCGTTTTACGCGATCGAATATATTTCTCCTGTAATCATATACGGAACCGGCCTTATGAGTCGATGTCGTTGCGCCTTGTTCTGGTATATAATGTCGTTGACGAGATTGACGATCGACCTTACGGAACGCGAATTATATTTCTATATTGACAATCAATGCGCTATTAACTATCCCTTTTCCATTATAATTGGAATTTTCCTTTGACCTATAGTAGCGTATGTCAAAGTCAACAATTCTTATGCCAAGAGGCGTTTTCATTAAACTGGACATTACTTGTTAGGGACCATTTATTTGTGAAATTAGGTTATATATTTTTCCCTCGATTTTTGCTGTTATTATTTTGGTTATGAGTGACTTTTTGAAAAATGGGTGTAAAAGTTTTAGTATGGGCTATCACTTTTTGATTTTGATTTAAATTTACAAAGAGGCTACACTTGAACTTCATATAGTGGTTACAATTTATTGCTCTGTATTAAGTTACCAACAATTGAAATTGATGTTATTTTTTTTTTAACTTTGTGGGCTACATTGTTTAAATTATTCCATATTTCTATGTATAATAACTATTTTACTGAAACAAATATTTCATAATATAATTATTTACAACAAGCTCCATTTAGAAGCTGCAGTCCCGCACACATAGGCAATGGTGGCCGCAGATTTTTTATAAAAATAAAAACATCTTCGGATTGAAAAACTGGATCTTTTGGTTTAAGGGAACGGCATGTATTGAAAAAATAACTTTTAAACGTATTTAGTAAGAAACGAAAGGGGTCTTTTAAATGGAAAATAGTGATATCTGGGATAAAACTCTTATCTGTTAACATTATGCGTTTTGTTTTGAGTATAAATTTAATATATTTTGGTCTTACATTACGGAAAATTTTTATTATTGAGTAATGGCATAATGATTGAAATAAAAATTTTGGATTTAGGATTTAGGGTTAAAATTAAAATTTCTAATTGAGCTTGAAATTTAGATTTGGAAATGCGATACAATTTAAATTTTTCAAGTGAAATAAAAATTTTGATATTAGGATTTAGGGTTAAAATTAAAACTTCTAATTGAGCTTGAAATTTAGATTTGGAAATGCGATTACAATTTAAATTTTTCAAGTGAAATAAAAATTTTGATATTAGGATTACAATTGAAACTTTGAGATTGAAATTAAAACTAGTGATATTTATATTTGCCCGTGTAGGAATCCAATCAGAAATCCGGCCGGGTCCCAGCCAGATATCTCCGCTTTAAGCCGGGCGCTGTTCGGAGAATCCGGCCGGGATCCGGCTAAAAACGTCACGGTGAACTGGTCGAATCCCGGCTGCAATACCGGCCGGGATCCGGTCGGGTAATTCGGTCAAAAAGCGGTTAAGAAATTTTGCTTTGGAAGCCACGTGGTGATTTAAGGTTAGGAAGGAAGAAAGTAAAAACTTTATACACATGATTATGTTTTTTTATTACACCATTAAGCCATTTCCCTTTCGGGGTAGGCGTGACTCACTCGGCAGGGGAAAGGAGTAGTGTGTGGATGGGATAGAGATTTTTCAGA
>NC_046662.1:82786026-82792751 GCF_010883055.1 Belonocnema kinseyi | reverse complement strand
CCAAGTATTTGTAATAAACAGACCCCTTTCTAAGCATAGACCAACTAATTTATCTCCGTTATAGTTTGTTTTTGGATCCCCAAAATGACCTAATACTCTTTCGCACCTGTTTCCGATTATGGGATATAACCAGGGTTGGCAAGGCCAGTAACCAGCTGGCCCCGGAATACGTGATTCGAGAAAAATGTAGCCCGACCAGCTCCCGCCCGGTTCCTGTCCATGAAACCCAGTCAGAGGTAACTCGGCCAGGATCCGACCAGTAACCTTGTTGTATTAGGGCCAACCGGGGAAATTTCTTTACGGGTGGATTGAAAATTAGATTAAAATTAAAACCTTGAAAATGAGATTGAAATTTAAACGTTGATATTGGGATTGAAATTTTAGTTTGAAGATTAAAATTAAGCTTTTAAATTGATGTTAAAATTGAAATTTTGCAATGGAGAATACAGTTAAAATTTTGAAACAAAGATTAAAATTGAATTTTTTAAATTGAGATTGAAGTTTTTATATTGGGATGGAAATTAAGCACGCTCCTTTCACTCACCCTCTATAGGTACGATGTTGCGAAATGGTTTTTTCGCAATGTTAATACTAAATATTTGACATATTAAACACACTATAAACATCTAGCATATATTACGCATATTTCATATGTACGTTTAATGTAGTGGAAACAAACCGCTGCTGCTGTGCCTGCGCAAATGCCAGCAAACTGAAATTTTTTCGTGTGCGATCTTCGCAACGGTGTGCCTTCTACGCGTTGACATTGCGTTTGAGATTAAAATTTTGAATTTGAAATTTAAACTGAAATTTTGAAATTGAGATTGCAATTTCCAAATGAGGATTTCCTTCATTTTCTGGATTTCTTTAGCTTTCTTGATTTTCTCGCTTTCCTCCATCTCCTTGATTTGATTGATTTTCTTGATTCCCTTAGTTTCTTTAATTCTCGCTGTTTTTAGGATTCACCCAAAATGAGTTTTATGGTTAAGCTATTCATTTAAAATGTGTTTTTATAGTACCAGTTTTATAATAAAATAGATCTATATAATGCCATAAGAATGCATTTTGTTAAGGGATGACTTGTTATTTGCAAAGACGCGTTTTGTGTAAAGTTGCTGCTGCCCCGGTCTAACCGTAATTTTTTATCAAGTGAAAATTCTTATATTCTTATTTCTGTAGAATATTTTAAGTACGTTTCCTGGAAAAACGAGAAAGACAAATCGGAAGCTCATACTCGTTATATTACATTAGCTTTTTCTTACACATAGAAGAGAAATTAGCAATGAATCAAGAAAATGATGGCTTGAACATTTTCTAGAGAAAAAAGAAACTTTCTTAAAAGATGATGAAAAAAAGGTATCATCGGTATTCAGTCTAATGTGGGGAAGGGGGTATGGGCTGTTTAGTTTAATCTCGAACTCTCTTTCTAATCATTCAAGTAACGCGTTAGTTCCGCCACAAAGCTCTGATCCAGGTTTCTGATCAATCTCTCTAGCAAGCATCCCAAGTGAAGAGCCTCACTAGGTGCTCATGTGACGTTTCGCACTCGGGCCCATTGGTATCCAAGGTCTTTGTGTGAGTCACTATTCACTCTACTGACACTTTTTTGTATTAACTAGTTGCCGCCATACTCTGCTGTCCAGTCATACTTTTCTATCTTCTTTCACGTCCATGCATGTTTTCATGCAAGCTCTCGTGTTTACTCTTTGGGTTTCATTTACATAGTCTGACCATTTTTAACGCGGTCTGCCTCTGGGACCACTGCGACATTGAGATTCGCTTTACCTTGATACTCTTGTTTCGTCAGTCGCCCTTCTTTCATTCTCTCAACATGCCCGAACCATCTTAACCGATTTCTTTCCCATGTATCTACTAGCGTCCCTTCTGCACCACATTCTTTGAGAATTATCTCGTTACTCACTTTGTTTATTAGAGTTTTCCGGCATATTATGCGCAAGAATCTCATGTTAATTGCATTGATTTTACTCTTATCCTTTTCTTGATAGGGTCGCGCCTCGCTACCGTACAGTACAGTTGGTACAAATATAGAAGTATGTATTGCCATTTTAGCTTTATTTTATATATTTTTACTTCTGATAATGGGGCCTGCTCTACCGACAACCTTCATGCCCTCGTTTATGCGCATATCTAACTGTTCTATATTTCGTTCACTACTGAATAGACTAGTGAGTAGCCATATTTTTTTTATTTACGTTTATTTTAAGGCCTGTGCTCTTCATGCTTGTATTCAATTTCTTCAGTATTCTTTGCAAGTCTTCGAGTGATTCTGCGATAACCACCTTATCATCTGCGAATGCTAACTCACGTACCCTTAATGTTTCTAGATCCACACATTCTTCGTCGAAAAGGACCATTCTTAAAACTTGTATATGAATACAATAACTAGCTATGAGGACATAACGCATTCTAGTCTAACGCTTTATATAAGATCGAAACAGTCAATCGGTTTAACATTAACTCTTACGATCGCTTTGTTACTATTCTATATTGTTTTTATTGCTTCTAGGAGCCATCCATTGACTCCGTATTCTTTCAGGACTTCCCAAAGTTTTATTTCCATCTACCTTGTCAGAAGCTTTTTCTAGGTCAACAAATGCACGGAAAACTTTTTTTTCTTACTGTCAAAATTTTTTTCGTGATCTGTCTTAAGCTGAATATTTTATCCCTATATGATCTTCCCAGCATAAATCCACTTTGGACCTCCCATATATTTTCTTCTATTATTTTCATTACCCTACGAATAAGTATTTTTGAGTATATTTTGCTTACTGTACTTAATAAGCTGACACCTCTGTAGTTTTTGCAGTTGCTTTATCTCCCTTACTTTTTGTATACTGGTACGATAACCGCTTTTTTCCAGTTGTCTGGGACTTCTCCCATCTCGAACCATAAATTTATCAATTCGCACAGCCAACGAGGTATGTACTCACGACCGTATTCAAGCATTTCAGCGTTAACCCTTAAACGTTTCCTAAGGGTTTAGAAAACGTATATGTCCCCTTGGGGTCCCAGGGGCCCCAGCCGAAATATATTGTTAAAACGAAGTTATTTAATATTTTGGTCTCAAAAGTTGTTGTAGGTATGTTCTAAAGTATATTTAACAAGATAAAACTATTTGAAAAATCAATTTTTAAATTTAAGTTATTCAAGAAATTTAAAAACCGGAAAAAGTCGAAAAAATGTCTTTTTTATCAAAAAAATTAATATCTTTTTTAAATTTCAATATTAAGATCTAAAAATGTATACAAACAAAGGCAAGACATATTACTAAAAGTCCATTCAAAGATTTTTTATGGACGCGTAAGAAAGATATTTATTATGACATAGGAAATTAAAAATTTTAGGGGAAAAAAATAAATTTTTTTTAAAGATATGCATTTATTCATTGACAAAAGAAAGTAAAATTTGGATTAATTGGTAGAAAAGATAGTTTAAATCATAATTTTATAAAAAATGAAATAAAAATTTGTGGTTATTACATTTACATTGTTATTCACATACATATTCAGTACAAAACCTGAAATCGTGAACGTAAGTTAAAAGCCATCTAAAAATTGTATTAATAGACATACATCATTCCATTTCTTATCACTGTCGGAGCAATATTAACGTACTTACCCTTACAAAAATAGTGCTTAGAGAAAGTAGTACTCATGCTCTGTTGACTGATGGCGATATAAGTCCTTTTTTTCAAATTTGAAGTTAAAAAAATTCCAATTGGAAAACGCTGGGGTATAATTGACCCCTAGGGGACGTTAAGGGGTTAATATTGTTTTCACCAGCAGCCTTACCGTTTTTTAAGTTCTTAATTATATCCCTAACCTCAGCGACACAGTATTTTTTAATTGAGTCATATAGCATTTCATCTTTGCTATTCAGCATGCTGACAGACTCTGTACTTTTACTTCCCTTCATATTGTATAGAGCAGTTTTTTGCTTCCTTTAAAATATTTTTGTATTTTCTTCTCTTCTTCTGTTCTGATTTTAAGTTTATTTTCATTCACTCCTCGTTTTGCTATCCTCTTGTTGTGTTTGTAATCATATTCACGTCTCCTCATCAAATCTTTCTCATCATCTCCTCATCGCTAATGCCCTTGATGTTCAACTTTCTTAGATAAACTTTTTTTTTCATAAATGGCTGCACAGATTTCATAATTCCACCACGTATCACCAGACGTTTTCCCTACAACCGCAGTACCACACACTTCGATCGCACATTTAACAATGATACATCATAACATAGTCCATGAGCCCTCTCTATCTTTGTTGCTTATAAGCGCCTGCCAGGTTGCTCTATCTATCCGTTCCTTTATCTTATTCTAAAAATGTATTCGCACTTGTGGCTTCTGAAAATTCGGAATCTTTGTCTAACTCTCTTAGTCTTTTATCCGCAACAACAAAATCAATTTTAATGTGGCTATTTCGTTCTCGCCAAGTGTAAATGTGGATCATTTTATGCTTACGCCAAGTATTCGTAATAAGTAAGCCCTTTTCTAAGTATCAGCTAACTAAGCTGTCTCCCTTATAATTTCTTCTTGGATTCCGTAGAAATAATATCAACGTTTTTGACATAAATAAAATACCAGTATTTAGTAGCTAATGTATGTGGTGTAGAGAAGACACTATTAGACAGGAGTAAAGAACATTTTTTTGAGATGGTTTGGGTATGTTGAGAGAATGAAAAAAGAACGACTGACGCCTGAAATTGTTCAATTTGGCCAGTTTCTAATTAAACACTTTAATTTTTTATCATCCAATCTTAAACGGTTTTATTTAGAAATGACACAAGTGTAATTCCATTTCATTCAATAGGGATAGGTGGGGCGCGACGGAACAGACGGGTAAAATAGAACGCTACTATTTCTAGAAAAATATTTACACTTTAGGTTTGATGTTAATTTATTAAATAAAAATAAGTCTAATGAGTTAAGGTAAGTGCAAAAAGAATTGATATTTTATGTAAATTATATCAGAAAGTAAGTGAAAATTTTTAGTACTTTAAAACTCGTGATTGGTGTCATTTTTGAGAGGAAATATAATACTAATAATGTTGTTTTCCCATTTTCCCTTGCAAGAATTTCGAAAAATGATGTTTAAATTTTCTCTTCCTGGCATTAGATTTAATTACCAATTATTTGGAGAAAAAATTGGATTTCAAATAAAATTGACGTTGAGGGCGAGATGTAACCAGCTGAATGGGGCGGAATGGAACATTGAAACATCCGCGAACTTAACCTGTCTCTGTCAGTGTAGCCGGTCGCCGGTCGGAATAGTTGCGAGATATTTGTAAGAAATAAAAAATAATAAGGTGCATTATTTAAGTTATTAAAATGCGAAATTATAAAAGGGAGACTGGCAGTAGGTTATGTTCTGTCTAAAGTACGTATTTTAACATTATATCTCTTTTAATTGGTGTTCCATGGCATAAATTTTGATTTGTTGCTTACTTTTTTTTTACTTTTTAAAAATTATTTACAAATTAAAATTGATATTCCAATTTTCCATACAGCCCCACCATGCGTTCTGGTTTACCCGCCACGTGTTCCATAGCGCCTCAACTAACCTACAGTACTTAATACTTAATTTCTGAAAAATTAGTTCGCTCCATTTACAAAAACGTATGTGCGACTTGTAAAAGATAAATTGGAGAAAAATTTGATTAATAATTGTTTCTGCAAATTCTTACAGGTTACAACTTAATTAGCGTCAAAGATTTTGTGCACCGTCTCGTCCCATCTTCCCCTATGAATATTGTCCTTCTTTGAAAAATATACCTAATCTGGAATTGTTTGATTTGTAAAGTTCACAAACTCAAAATCGTTTAATATACCTTTATCAGTTTCAAGCAGTTTCAATTTAAAATGATAAATTACTGATCAAAAATTTGAAAATCTCTTCCTATATCAAACTTAGTTTCATAATAGATTTTTTAAGTATTTAACATAAACTCTCGAATTATAGAATCATATTAAAATTAGCATCTTTTTTCATTTCGGGCATTATTTCTGATTAAATCTTGTTACTTTCTAGTTGTGATAAATATTTATTTAACAAAATTTTCAATTTATTTCTGATATTGGAAATTTTCGATTATTCATATTAAATTTCCAATTACTGATATACAATATACGTGCAAAAAAATTGAGAAAAATCGTTCTGTTAGATTTCTCTACATCAGCGTATGTAATATTGTCTTCACAAACTATTTACGAAAATTACACACATTTTTCTAACAATGCATGTTCCAATTGTCCCATGGACGACTTCTGTCTGTCCATCGATTCTCCTGTAATTCTGAGCGATTTGTTCTCGTTATCCATGCGACCGCTTTCGAATCTCCCACAGGACGATCAGGCAGCTTCAAAAGCGGAGACAAATGAGTGAAAAAAGCCGTGGATCTGCCGTTTCGTCCCACGGTTTGACATTGTCGAAAGTTAATCAATGCCCGACGGCGCACACGATGCTGGCGTCGAGCCGTTTCGTCAATTTTTTAAAATTAAATCACTATCTGTCCTTGTTAAATGCGTTTTCTAGCGTCACCTCTCCGCTCCCGACCCGCGTCAATGCAACTCACCCCCATTTTCCACCCCCAGCATCATTCTGTCGACCATCGCATCGGTACTTCGCAAACTGCGCCTAATGACAGACAGTTGCTGCTGAAAAAAGAGTAGTGCGGGGAAATATTCACAAAGGGCAAGGGGGGC
>NC_046662.1:82770001-82785926 GCF_010883055.1 Belonocnema kinseyi | reverse complement strand
TCGCTCTGTCGAAAGCCAACGCACCCGGGAAAAACGCATCGGAATAAAAAATAATGGCCGCAAATGTAGCGAGGGGGGGGGGCGCAATTTTTTTCTATTAGCCAAAACTTACAAGCACGCTCAGCATGCCTACAGCCATTTTGTCGGGGGAGAGAGAGAGAGCAGAACGACGAACAAACTACCATCGACGCGTGATGCCGCCGCTTCCGCTCGGGATTTCCCGTTTCAGTCTACACCTACTGAGTGGGTGTCGAGTCTCTTTTCTTGTTTCCCTTTTTCTTCCTTTCCTTCTCTCTCATTCCTCACGATAACCCGAAAGTGAAGCAGATGTACTCTCAATGGTTTCAGTATTAAATATTAAAATTCGAAAATAATCTATACAACCCTTAACATAAGAGCGCTTCTTTGAATCTTTAAGGGGGTACGTATACTTAGCAAGCAAGAAAAACGCTTATTTTGTGAATTTGTGTTGAAGGTGGCTTTTATTCATTGTAGGCCTATATTATAAAATTCGAATAAAGTATGTTGCAAGTAGCTGCAGTGATTTTTTTATGTAGAAATATTTAAAAAACCGAATTTTAGTTGATTTGACAGAAGTCTTCAAAAGTTAAATTTCTATTAAAATGATGGATGTTTGCATTTTTTTCTATAGAAAAACGTCTCATTTTTCAATAAAAGAATAATAATGTACTGAATTAAAATATCTCGGCGATAAATACACCACGTTTATGTCACAAATTACTGGTAAAAGTTGGTAACGATCGATTGAGCCGTTATGGAGCTAGGGCATTCCCCGGATCGAAACCACGTTTTCAAAGAAAACTCGGAAAAAAATATTTTATTCGAATTGTATAATATAGGCGTTCAATAAATAAAACCTATCTTTTAAAAAAATGGACAAAAAAAGAATTTTTTTTGTTCTTTCTAAGTATATGTCACGTGATCCCAGAAAAGGGACATTCTAGGCAAAAATGAAATTTTACAGGGTAAATGATTCAAGAAATATCGAGCTTGGGACAGCGGAACTTATGAACTTATGAACTGAAACTCAAAGTTCAATTTTAAAATTTCTCGCAAATTTGAACGCACCGGGGGCGCTCGCTTGTTTGATCTCGCGCTTCGCCCTCAGTTACTTATCCTTTGCACTTGGAATTCTTGAATAAAGCTTTACTAAAAAAATTTTGTTTAGATCTCAGTATTTGAATGCATCTTCACATTCTGAATTTTATACGTAATTAAGTGTGTATAGTTAAAGATTAAATTGCTCAAAGCTCTATAGGCTTCCAGGCACACATTCTCATCTTAACACTCGCGCTACGCGCTCGATTTTTAACCGACATTTTTAAGCGTATATTTATTTTCTGAATTGCCTTACAATTAAAAGCTATAATTGTTTCTTCAGACACTCTTCTCTACCCCGCGCTGTTATGCTGAAAATGTTACATATCTCGCGTCTTTTGGCGTAATATGGAAATTTCTGATTTTTGTATATAAATTTGAAAAAATAAATTAAAAACGAGGTTTTTCTCAAAAAGTGGTTTAAAGAATGGATGTAGAAATTTTAAACGCTGATATTTCTACAAAAGCTTTTTCCTATATTTCGCGTCATTCGGCTCAAAATTTGAATTTTCTTTTTTTAATAATATTTTCGATAAATAAAACCAAAATGACAAGCCCTATCAAGAAATAGTTGAAATGAATTTTGTTGGAATTTTTAAAATCTGCAACTCCTTTCTAAATTTTTTTCCACATCTTATGTCATTTAGCGCAAAAATTGAATTTTTTATTATTTCATAGTATTTAAACAAATGAAACCAAAATATCAAGCCTTATCTAATATTCTTTCTAACCTTTTACTTGTCTATCGTCATTTGACTTGAAATTATAATTTTTTATGCATAAAACCTAAGAACCTCATCCTATTGAAATATAGTTCAAACAAAAATATTATATATAAAAAATAACATTTTCAGAGGTTAAAACCATAACCGTAAGTCAAAGAATGTTTTTAATAAACTCGTTCTTTCTTTTAGGACATAAAAAGTGTGCTAAAGCCCAATTTGATTAGTTAGTTCTTTTAGAGTTATCGTGTTTATCCACATATTTTTAATTGTTACTTTGAGGTTATTTTTCACGATTAAAACCAAAACTACGCACCCTATCAAAAAGTAAGTATTAGCAAATTTTTAGATCCGTCTTAGTATTAAAATTTTAATGCAATCATCTTTATTCGTATCTTGCACAGTTGCACACCAAATGTAATTTTGGATTATTTTTTGTGCAATGAAAATTGGAGATTTCGATCTTCTAAGAAAATTAAATACTTGTAACGATAGTCTTATAGGGCTTTTATAAAGCAAGATTTCTCTTTTCTTGACTTTTTTCATATCGGGTGTTGTTTGGCTTAACATTTTCGTTTGATTTTAACAATTTTGTAAATGCTATACCTCTGATTTTTTTAACCGAAAAACTCATAGAAATAAATTGTTTGGCTTTGTGAGTACCACAAATGGCCGTACATAAAATTTTTAAATCTTAAAAAAATTGCTAAACAAAATTTATTTTATGCTTAACTTTTGGAATTTCTATCCAAAATAACTGATAAAAGAATTAGTTTTTTTTAAGACCTAAAAAAAGTGTGCCAAAGCTCGATTTGATTCGTTCATCTTTGAACTTAAAATATTAATTTCACCCAAATCATTTCAGTAGTAACTGAATCTTTCCTTTTGGTTTTCGCAATCATCGAAGGTAGAGCTCCACGCAGGTGACGCGGCGAGTAGTGGGGGAAGTAGTAGGAGAAGAAGAAAATAGTACGCGTCAAGCTGCCGCTCCGCACGCGTTCAAAGACTCTTTTTCAATCATTTATATCTTGTGAAATAATACAGGTACAAAATTTCTGACAGCACCCCTAGAAAGATCAGTTAAAGAACTTATAGAATCCATCATAATCCGAAAATCTATTTTTTGCCTTGTAGGTCCCTTTTCTCGGATCGCGTCACATATGTATATTTGGCGGCAACACGCCAACAATGATGCAACACATGCAGTTTTCTAATATTTATCTAAAAAGGGAGTTTCTACCTTACTTTTTGGTTCCATAAGTTATTATGCTTTTTCCGGTGGCGATAAAGCAGGATCATTAATTATATCTCTTGAAGTAACTGCAGCATTTCATGCACGCAGGATTTTGAAGACCATTTTTAAACTTGATGTATCAAACTAAAAAAAAAATTGTAAGAAATGTTGGCTACAATAGAATAACGGATTTTCAAATTATCAACTTAAGAGTATTAACAAAGGTTCATGTAATGGGAGAAAAAACGGAGGTTTCTCCATTAGAACCGATTTTTGGGTATAAGAGAGCTGCGACAAAAAAGAATGTCTCTTTCTGAGAAGCAACCCAAAATAATCAATTACTCCAAAGGAACCCAAAGTACATGGAGAAAAAGGAAGGTCTTTTTGGCCATATAAATGTCCAAATTGTCAATCTCAGAAAGTCGACTTGATCGTTTTGGATCGTCGTCTTGGTCATCTGAAACTGGCTGGCCCGATCATTATGAAGGGTCCCTTTGGACATCTCGGAAGGTTGATCTGATTGTCTCAGACATTCGACTCAATCGTAACGGATGGTCGATTTGATTATTTCAGGCAGTTGACGCGGTAAATTCGGATGGTTGATTCAATAAGTTCAAAGGATCAACTTGATTATACCGAAGTGTCAATACACAGTAAAAAAAAGTGTTCAAAATGATAACGAAATCAATATCATTTTGATATGCAACAAAAATGATACCGAATTCAAGACCATTTTGATAGGCCGAAGAGAATGATCGACATTTGAGTTCATAATGATCTGTTTCGGGATCATGTATGATGTCAAGCCAAGATTGCTGACGTTCTTACAATACTTTAGCTCATATTCAAGTTTTTGTGGTTCAGGATCGTGCAGTGTAATTGAAAAGTTAAAGAAATAATGAAATGTGATATTAGAAAATATCACCTGTTAAGTGTAGTTGTCACTTGCGTGCGGTTAGATACCATTTTTAGGCTATGTCGTTATGACACCGGCGCTAATAATTAGCGGCCATTTTGTTTAGTCTGCAAATGAACCAAAAAATTAGATCAAACTGATCCGAATGGCAAATCATTATGATCTCGAGAGTCAAATGATCGCTGGAGCAAAAAGCAAACTTCGATTCTCGCAGAGGGTCGATTCGAAAATCTGAGTAAGCATTCCGATAATAATCTTCGATAACAAAATTACTAATTCTCATAAAAATAGTTACAAATGTAATTGATGAGAAGAAAGTTTTGAATTTAATTCTAACGCTTCTTCTACGAATTAATATTTGTTACATGAGTTTTACGACATAATACAGATTTCACGAAATTGCAATGGGAAAAATTTAATAAAGAAATTAAATTCAAGAATTGAGTCATTCCTAAAAGGAAGATAAATGATGGGCATGGGATATAAAAACTTTTGAGGTTATATTTTTAATAGTTATATTGGAGTTTCCGTTCTAAAGGATGCCAAATTTTATTTGAGCCACGATATCACCAAACCTTCAGTTTTTTCTATGTTTGATAGGGCACTTTAGTAGGAAAGAAATAAGGTTCCTCTTCACAGCGTGGTCTCTATTTTGGTGCAACGAAAAAATTCCCCAAATGTCGAAAATTGGGTTTTGAAAGTATTTAGCACCACTTATTATTTTGTTGTACTTTCTTTCAGTAGCTGTTTTTTCAAGACATAAAATATCACTTTTTACGGATAATGAAATGTTTGAATCAATTTTTCAACTAAGAATTTACCATTATCTATCGAAAATTTTTTTAGAATAGAGATAGAAAGTCGTGGTTTGTTTCTAAAATTGTTAACTTGCTTTCAGTTTCTCTGTCAGATCATGTCAATAAACAATTAAAGTTAAGAAAAACAATTACTTAAATAGTTTATTATTATTTTCAATAATGTTCTCTTTGAATAAGGCTAAATAGTTGCGTTTTTTCAGAAATTGTTCACTCTTTGTCCAATGTAAGACTACAGTGCGTTAATGATTAATGAAAGTTAAGAAAAGTAATTGTTTAAACAATTTACAGTTTGTGAAAACATTTTTTAACAATGCTAGAAAGTTGTTGTTTTTTCAGAATTTTTGAACTTTATGTCCACTTTTCACTCATAGTGAAATTATAACACAGTTCAATGAAAACTACCTTTCGTTGTACCCAAGGACTGGGCTTTGTGACCCCGAAGGATTTGGATGGTCATGCAAGTTTTTCATGTGCATCAGAATTTCGAGATAGCCTAGGCCAAAAGTAAAAAAAATGTCATTTTTTAACTACAAATTTGAAAAAATATAGCACGAGCACAATTTTTTCTCTTAAAAACTCTTACGTTATCGTTTAACACTAGAAGATAAATAAACATAAATTGTGCATTAGACCTTACTAGCAAAGCGAATTGCGCCCTTTTTTGTCAAAATTTACCTTTTTTAGTTAAAATTTAACTGTTTGGTTAAAAAATGATCGTTTTAATTGAAAATTCAACTATTTGTTCATGAATTAATCTTTCAATAGAAACTTTTAAAAAACTTCAAACTTTCTATCATTCTTTTTTTTTAAGCAAAAAAATCAATTTCCAGGTTCAATCTTTGATTTTCAGTGATAAGTTTAATAATTAGCACTCGAATCATATGAAATTAGTAACAAAAATTCTACTCTTTAGTTTGTGCATTATCTCAATTTAAAAACTCTCGCAACAGTTTTCACATATAGTTTCGTAAGCTGCACCATTCATGCTGAGGTTTTTTAATAAGCTCATTAAGTTGTCTGGCAGAGCATTTGCGAGTCAAATGAAAATTACGCAAAAACGGAGCCTTAAAGAGAAGATGGAGAAACAATGTCGAAAAAGCGTGAATTTTTATATAAGCTCAACTTGACGGCAAAGAATGCGATGCTTAAAACACATGCTCATACGCAGTGAGACTGCACGTTACGTAACTGAATTATTCCATGAACACGTAAAGTTTTAATTTATTACGACTCACATTAATGTTGCTTCTGCTCGGTTGCTCGGCCTGACGTGCGAGGAAAAGCTCAACAAAAAAGGGGAGAAATACAAAAAAAACGAAAAAAAGACAGTGAAGAAGAAGAAACTCGTTATAAAATACAATTTACTCTCTCACGATGGGGTTTTCGCCATAATGAGATTTCGTGTTGGCGTACGAACTCGTGGACCTAATTGTTAATAAAATGGAATAACTAGAATGAATTAACGCGTGCTAACTCTCCAGGCGTGTTTCACCCGGTAGTAGAACTCATATAGTCATAAATGAAAATGGAAAATGAGTTTATAACTCAGGGAACGTCCAATAATTATGTGAGGATGATTTTTTAATTTTCAAACCCCTTCTTGCACTACCGTCCAAACAAAAAAGATTTGTAAGAAATGTCTGGATTGAACGGAAGTATTCAATGAATACAGTTTGCGCTAAGAAATTTAGTATACACTGTCTGAAATGTCTCGAGGAATTTTCAGAGATGCGTCACTAAAGCTTTATGCAGAAACCGTTTTTAAATTTTCCTAAATAGAAACAGAAGTTTCAGCAACGCCAATTGCATAAAGCTTCATGACATGTATCAGAAAATTCTGTAAGAAAAAATGAGTGAATTTAATCCCGGGTAGAAATTTCCCCGGTTGGCCCTAATACAACAAGGTTTCTGGTCGGATTCCGGCCGGGCTACTCCTGGCTGGGTTTCATGGACAGGAACCGGTCGGGAGCTGGTCAGGCTACGTTTTTCACGAATCGCCAAGTCGGGAGCCGGCCGCTTACTAGTCGAGCCAGCCCTGGTTATATCTCACGGTCGGGAGCCGAACGGGCACTGGCCAGGATAATTTTGTTGTAAAATTTACACCTTTTTTAAGAGCTGTGATGTTCTCAAAGACTTAATTATGGATGCTAGATGAATTATCATTAAAAAAGTATAATTTAAAGATTTATTAGAGCAGTGAAAATGAAAGAAGCTGTTTTAAATTCGTTGTTTTAAAAACATTACATTTTCTAAATATTTAACATACTAAATAAAATTGTTTTCAATTTTGGTATGTGCATTAGCAGAAATGTTACGACTTTCACTATTTTCAGGTAATGTTTAGTCTGTACACTTTCAAATTTACTGCTATGTTTATCCCCTTCTGCGTTTGGCGACTGCGTAGACGCTCACTAATTTTCAGTTTCGCACTTCTAACGAGGGTGCACATTGCACTCACGTCGCGTCATTTCCTCGGAGTTTGCAAATTAAATCGAGATCCGTAATTAAAATCAACCTTGTTTCAGTAATCAGTCTGAAACCCCCACTTAGTTCGCGGATAATTGTTATTTTTAATTAAATTATACTCTTGTGAATACATTTTTTTTGTGAACCTTCCTAACCTAAAAACACCACGTGGTTTCCAGCGTGAAACAATTGCTACGAGGTTCTATTATAAGTGGTTGCAATTCTGCTCCAACTTCCTTGCCAGAATTGGTAAACTTGATTGGACATTTAAAGCTCACTGTATTCTTTACGATTAACCTTAAAAGACAAAACAAGTTATCAATTTCTCGTCTGAAGCAATATTTTTTAACCGCTTTGTGACCGGATTACCCGACCGAATCCCGGCCGGTATTCAAGCCGGGATCCCCAATTAGATTCCTACACGAGATATAAAAACATTTGATTCATTGAGTATATTACACAACTTACATACATACGTAGTCATTTACATGTTAACTTCGTGCACATATATTTTTATTATAATTTTCATTGTAAAAACAAATATATACTGCAAATTTATATTGAAATCAATTAACCAACGGAACGAATCAAAATTACAGATGTGTGTAACCTACAAGCCAAGAAGGGGTCATTTGATGTAAACAGCAGACTTACGATCACTTACCATTCAATGGAAAACTGGATCAATTAATAATTTAGACAGCTGTTGCTAGTCAATTGCGTTCTCGGTGTACTTTTTTAGAAATTCATTAACGAGACAGATGATCACAGTATATTGTAACTGTTTTATTGGAAAGATAATTCGCTTATAGACCGACCCTCGCTACCTTCATTTATGATTTTAACACTTTTTTTAAAGTTCTCGCGTAAATGCTAAGTCCTTTTTACGCTTGAGAACATTCGATAACGGAAAAACTGGTCTCTACTGCATCGTTGTAAGTCAACCAAACCTTTTGCAGAACATTGCCGCCTATGACCACAACCATCATTTATGCGCTTTGAACGCGATTGAGCAGCGATCAATTTGACATATTAATATTTTTTATTAACAATGATTAAGAATTAGAATTTTAATTTTCATATACGGAGTTTATTTTTACGATTCAGTTGGTATCGAAAACTTGTTTGTTAAGATTTTAACGTTAAAATTTCGTTAGGATTTTATATTTTTTCATAAAATATGAAAAATATATAAATAATTTTCACGCTTAGCGAGATTTCAAAGGATTTGAAAAGATTTAAAAGATTTCAAGTGATTTGACAGTATCTCAACAGATTTGAAGGGACTTTAAGGTGTTTCAAAGGCCTTTCAAGTATTTTAAAGAATAACCAGTGTTTTAGAATATTTAACAAGATTTAACTAACTTTTTAAGGATTTCATTATATCTCTAGGGATTTCTAAAGATTTCAAGGGACTACAAAAGTTACGGGATAGGATTTCAAATGATTTGAAAATATTTGACTGGATTTTCAAGGATTTGAAAAAATACCGAAGGATTCTGAATTTCAAAATAATTTCAAAAATTTAGAAAGGTTCTCATTAGAATTTAAAATACTCCATGGGATTTTAAGGACTTAAACTTTTTTTTAGAAATTTTAAAGGATATTTAAGAATTTTAAAGGTTTATAATGAGTTTTTACAATATTTTGAAGTATGAAAGCGATTCCAAGGAGTTTCACAGTTTTTATAGGGCTTATGCGGTTTCCAGTGATTCTAAGAGATTTGAAAATAAGTAAGAGGATTTAAAAGGATTTCAACGGACGTCACGCGATACCGAAGTATATTTACGAATTTTAAAGGATATCAAGGGTTTTTGTAGACACTTTGAATATTCAAAAAGACTAATAGAAACTTGTAACGATTTTTAAGAAGAGCATTGATTTTAAAGAGATATAGAGGATTTGCCATAATTACGTGGAATTTCAGAGGATTCACGAAAAAAAATTCTAAAGATTCCAAAGTACGCATTTTATGGGATTACGCATTATTTTACAAGATTTTACGGAATTTCCAAGGATTTCCAAATACTATTAAGTATTTAAAGGGATTTCCAGAAATGTTAAGACTTATCTACATATTCTAAAGGATTTAATTATATCTTAATCGTTTTGAAGGGATACAGAATGATTACCACGTATTTAAACAATTTCAATGTATTTTCATGCGATTTTGACTATTTCAAAGTTTGGCAATATTTCGAAATAATTCACTGAATTTTAAGGATCTTAATCAACTTTTAGAGATTTTGAAGGATTTTAATAGAATAAATTATACTGTAAAAGACTTTTAAATACTCGCAAAGATTCCCAAACATTTTAAAGGTTTTAATTAACTTTTATGGTATTTTTAAGGTTTCAAGCGATAATAAGTATTTTTACAGTTTTTAAAGGGTTTTAAGAAATTTCCAAAAAGGATGTGTACCGTGCCTGTTAATAAAAAAACAGTTTATGTTATAAATGCAAAATTACCACATTTACAAAAATATATTTTTGCATCAAGAAAACTATTTTCTTCGATAGGGGCCATTCACAAAATACATGATACGCTTTTCCGAAACTTCTGGCCCTCTTGCTCACCCCTGCATAACACTTTTTCCATTGGTCTTAACTTGGAGAATGATACTTTGTCAGCCCTCCCCCACCCTAAAGCTATCACGTATCTTTTGAATTACCCCAATATACAAGAAAATGTCGTTGACTCAAATAAATGGTTGATTCCACAAAATATTTGAAAGACCCAACATTATTGTTTTGTTGAAGCAACCAAATACTTCAGCTACAAAATAATTTGATTCAAACAAACGAAAAATTTAGTTAGGTCAACCAAATATTTTGTTTTCCATATAATAATCATATTCTATGAATGAACCAACAAAAATGTTGTTGATTCAACCAAATCGGGTTTTGAGTGCATTTTCCTTAAGTCGTTTCTTTATATAAAGTTAAAAATTTTTGTTTAAACTAATTAATTTCTTAAGAAGGAAATAAATACTTTTGAAACAATGGTGACACTGAGAAACTTACTGCTTTAAATATAATTACGTAAAATGTTATGTCGGATAGTTTTCGATTTTTACGTCCTCTATAAGGGCGATAAACCCTTTAAAAGTGCCAACAAAGTTGAAACTTAGAAGATGGATTTGTGTGAATGTTGACTGGATAAGAAGGGAATCAAATAAACGAATGAACACATCGTGAACAATGCGAAACTTTAGACCTATAAATCAAAATCAGAAAAAAATGTGTGCGAAATCGAAGCATTTCTTTACTTTTGAAATTCGTTCCAAAATTCGATTTTTGGTTTCTTAGAAAAGAGAGAAAAACATTCAATGTAAGGTGAGAATTTTTCTTGATTTGAAACTAATCTTTGAACAGGGTTTGATAAACATTTCTGACAAATAGCTCTGACAAACATTTTTGTATTGTAAAATCAAATTTATTTTTGCATAATTGATAATAAGATGATAAGGGATCAGACACTGATTTCGTAATTGTGATTATAATTTATTTTACCCATAAGACAAATATTTGCCAATCTTTCTGGAGAAATGTTAGTACTTTACTGTGAAAACCATTAAAAGTATTAGAGTCATATTGATTAAAAGAATGTTTAATTGGCAAATTTTTATGCATTTTTTACCCATTTTAATTTTTTCAGTTAGCGCACATTCCAATTTTTTATAGACTTCACCAAAGTTCCTAAAATTTAATTTATAATGGTTATATCACACAATTTAGTTCGGTATCTTTCCTCGAATCCATAATTTAGAAAGGATTAGATTCAACGAAGTCTTCAAAATGTTTCAATTAATTAGAGGAGCCCTAGTTTATAAAACTCAATGCTTTTAAATAGTTTTAGTTTTAAATTATAGTTTGCAGAAAATTGCATAAAATTTTGACCTGTTATAATATTGTTATTGAATAACATATTTTTATCTGATCTAAGATTATTGAATTTCGGTTCATCTAGACACGTTAAATTTAATAAGTAATGTTTTTCCTTCTAACTAATTTTACTTTAGTGGAATTGCACCTAATGTGAAATACGTATAACTAGTAATTAACAATCAGTCGAAATTACATAGAAGTAAAGTTCAGACAAGCGAACAATTATCTATCATCAACTGCTCTCCTGATTAAAACAAAAAGAAAAAAGGCAGTTAGTAGTAACTAGTTAAATAGAGATGCTCCGATGAATTGATATAGTTTTTATTTAAATTTAAAATAATATATTTGAGTTTAGGATAAAACAGTATTTTGGGCAATAAAATTTATTCTATAAAGGTCGATTGTTTTCAATTTTTGTTTGAATGAAAAGCAAATTTCCGCGAAAAGGGCGAACTAATAAAGAGATTTAACGTGTAAAATTTTGTTTTGATCGGACAATATCCTTTGTTCGCTCTTTGTATTTGATAATTTAAAACTAATTTTCTATAGATTTAACAATTATAGCAAATTTTTTAATATTTACAGCTTTTTTAGTGAACAGCAATACAAAATTAAAGACAATAAAAAAATACTGTTAAATTCAGAATTTTTTGAAAATGTGCAATTCTTTGATCAAAGTTGAAGAAATTCCAAACTCGACATGTTCATCTTGTTCGAAAAAGAATGCATTTAAATCAATACAAAACAATTTTTTTTTCTCACTATCAAAAAATTCTAAATTGAACCAATTGTTTTTTTAAATTTCTAGCCTTTTATTAGTGCTCACTAGCAAAAACTGTATATACGAGAAATTGCTATAATATTGAACTAATTGGATTTTTTAAAAATTTTGATTCCCAGAAAGCGATCCGTACATGATTTATATAATATATTAAAAATTAGTTTGCATATCTATACATCTCTGACATGAGATTATGAGAAAGGCGTAATACGTGAATTTCACGATACTGGGAACTTCGAGAGTGTGTGTACATCAGCTCGCTCATACACGTGATCGTTGCCTTTGCAAATTATAATAAGTTATTAAGTCCGAGCAAAAGGAGGCGGCGTATGATGGCATGCACTGTATATAATAGTGGAAGCAGTGGGGCAAAGGGAAAGGAAGAAAGTCACGGGGTTGGGGGAGTTAGGTGTACAGAGTCCGAGGATGATTAAACCCCCCCGAGACGGTAATTTTTCATGTCTGATCATAAATTACCGAGTTGCCGCACTGCCTCCGCATATGCGAGCCGCGCAGTTGCCGCGCGTTCGAATTATAGGAGAAAAATTTTCAGCCACGTATTATAATTAGCTATGTTAATTATGCATTAATTTATTATGCCGCGACCAGCGCGACGTTTTAATTATAATCCTGCTGAGGGCCGCGGGGGCAGCTTGAAAAGTAGTTTCGTAGTTTCAGAGCGGGTTTTCCAGTATATTTTCATCCTTTTTCAACCGACAGTTTGCTACTCTTCTCCTCTTGTCGCAGCAAAAATAATTTCATTTCAAAGTGGAAGGAGCCAGTTAATTAGATGTCCTTCTGAGGCTGCCGGAACTCATCTGCGCTAAGCTTTAAGCTTGCGAATCGAGATCCTTTTTTCTCATTAAACTGTCCCGGGAGTGGGACTTCAAATATATTTTTTTGAGTCGCAATTAATAAGTAATTTTAATGCATATTCTGTGAAGCATATTCTATTGCTAATTGCGCACTTTTACTGTTTGTTTAATAACTACCTTAATAGGTGAATTTAAATGTCAAAATGCGTGATGGAATGATTTTAATTTGTTAATTTCATTTTTTCAGGTGAGAGTGGACAGTTTCAAAAAGGTGACCTCCTCAAGATCAAGGTCACATTTTTGATGAATTCTTTAATGATAAAAAATTTATTTAGCGGGTTTTTCATAACATGAGTTTTACATGAAACAATTTCTGAAAAAGATTAGTGTTTAAAAACCCTCATTTCTGTGGCTGTGGCTACGTAAATCCGAATTTCAGTACGAATAGCCAGTACGAAAATATCTCATTTTGAGAGTATAACAAATTAGCTGCGAAAAATGAGAACTCTGTTTTTCTATGTAATAGTAAAAAAGATTTTTTAGCAATAGTTTAAAACATTTTTAAAGGGAAATAGCATTTCGGAATAAAAAAAATTCTTGCATTTCGTATGATAAATATCCCTAAAAAAATTAAAAGGAAAAATGCTCTTCATTCTACAAAAGTTTGAGAATTTTTCATCAAAGACGGAAATCTTTCATCTATCAGAATTTTTTTTAATACTATAATTGTAGCTATTTTTATTATCTTTGGATTGAAAAAAATATATGGCACTTAGAAGATCTGTTTAAAAAACTTTTAAATGATCATTCATATGTGGCTTTATTTTGTTGCTATTTTTTCTGTTTACGAGCAGTCTGTGCATACAGTAGTTTGCAGATTTAAAAAAAATGTTTCATTTTGGTAAATCTGCAATAAAATTAAATCTTTATAAAACTTTTAGTCATTTTCTATTATCCCTATAAATAGTAGTAATTTTTTTCTGAAGTTATTTCAGTAAATAAATAAAAATGTATAAAAAATGTCCTTTTTAAATTGCTAAATAATACTAACACCATTTGTTAAATATTTGAAAACGCTGCAGTTAATTTCACGTAAATTGTCATGTAATTTAGATGTCCCAGTAGTCTCGAGTTTTGAGGTGTAAACGCCACAAGTAAGTATTTTCCGCATAAAAATACAATCCTAAAATATTTTTAATTAAGTATGGGCAGTGCTTGGTATGGAAACCAAATTGGTTTTCTCATACAAATAGTGCACAGGGGTAAAAAAATTAATTTATATTGCCATTGGCGATGAATCACAGAACGTGGGAAATAGTCGGAATTTTATTTACATATTTCATTACAAATAATAATTGTATTAATTTCAAAAATTTATTAAATAAAATCGGAGAACTGACCTTTTACTGTGAGCAGTAATCGTAATATAAATAAGTGCCTAAAACTGAAAAAAGGTGATGTGAAATATTGGTATGACTTCATTGATTTTTTAGTTTATTATAATTTTTCAGTGAAATTAATATTTGTTGAGTAGTTTTTCGTTAGATAACATCAATCTATTCTGCATAATATGAAGAAGAATGTGTAATAGATATATAATTACACAGCCACACAAAAAAAATAAGTGTGCGGATCTGGTAACCAGACACACGCATTCCTATGGATTTTGGGGCGCTGAATACAAATTCGGTTTTAAAAATCACCCATCACGTCATGGTTGAGCCATAACCTCAAAAAATGACGAAAAATCATGCACTGACGCAAATAAATTTCAAAATAATGCCAGTGATGCAAATTTTCACTTCAAAAACATGTCGACAACCTGACCTCACCTAACCTGAATTAACAGAAATTTATTGAACTACACGTAAAGCTCTGGAAGCATATTTTCCCAGTAGCAAATGTATGCTACATCGAATGGGTCAACTCGAGCCTAACCTAGAAATAAATCTAACCTAGCATAACCTAACCTCACGAAAGACAATTAAACTGATTGTGTTGTCCCGTTGTGTTTGCGGCACCGTTTGAATCAGCTTGGGCTTAAGCTGCAAAGAGGTCAAACCTATCCTAACCCAAAAAAACCTGACCTAACCTAACCGAACTTAACTTCACGTAACACAATTAAACTCCTTGTGTTGTCCCGTTGTGTTTGCGGTACCATTTCATTTAGCTTCGGCTTAACTTACATAGAGGTTTAACCTATCCTAACCTAACAAAACCTGACCTAACTTAACCTAGCCGAACGAAATACAACCACACGTGTACCTATGTAAGCGTACGGTTCTCAGTCTTAAATGTGTGCTATATTTAATAGGTTAACTTAAACACAAACAAAATAAATTAAGTGTTCCCGTTGTAACACAATAAAATTCATTTCATTGTACTACAGGTGGTTAAAAATTTAGACGCACATTAATCATTTGAAGAAACTTAATACTACAAGTAGAATTGACCCCATTTTAATTAACCTGACAATGTTTGTATGAATTAAAACGTAGAACTATAACTTAAACATGCAAATGAATAAGAGTTTTATTAAAAAAATTTTTTTCTCTGCTTTCCTTAAACTTAAGGGATATGTTTATACTATCTTCCGTGTTTACATTTTATCTGGCTTTTTATCGTAATTAAATTGATTTATAGACCTACTTCAGTCTATTTTCTGCCTGCTATAACGTACCATATTTTCTTCATTTGTAAGTTAAGATCGAGTTAACTGATTAAATATAACACATATTTAAGATTGAGAACCGTACGCTTACATAGCTACACGTGTGGTTGAATTTCATTTGGCTAGGTTAGGTTAGGTCAGGTTTTGTTATGTTAGGATAGGTTAAACCTCTATGTAGGTTAAGCCGAAGCTGAATGAAACGGTACCGCAAACACAACGGGACAACACAATGAGTTTAATTGTGTTACGTGAAGTTAAGTTCAGTTAGGTTAGGTCAGGTTTTTTTAGGTTAGGATAGGCTTGACCTCTTTGCAGGTTAAGCCCAAGCTGATTCAAACGGTACCGCAAACACAACGGAACAACACAATCAGCTTAATTGTGTTTCATGAGGTTAGGTTAGGTTAGGCTAGGTTAGATTTATTCCTAGGTTAGGCTCGAGTTGACCCATTCGATGTAGCACACATTTGCTACTGGGAAAATATGCTTCCAGAGCTT
>NC_046662.1:82759342-82769901 GCF_010883055.1 Belonocnema kinseyi | reverse complement strand
TTTGATACCGAATTTGAATTCAGCGCCCCAAAATCCATAGGAATACGTGTGTCTTGTTACCAGATCCGCACACTTTTTTTTGTGTGGCTGTGTTATTGATAGTTTTAATATTTTGACAACGTAAACACATAATTTACAAATAGACATGATTTTTTTTAGGCCGAGAATTTTATCAAATTTCGTCATTATCTTTATAATTTCTGTTGCAAAAAAGTTAATCATTAAAATTACCAGTGTGTGAATTTGTGTATCCTGTATAATTATGTTCTACTTAGCCAATTTATAGTACAAAGTTAGTTTATATAACTTTATAAAACTCAATATTATTTTTTAAAATTTATTTTGAAAAGAAAGGCAATTCAAGTCTACTATAGTGTAAGTGTACATTTAGATATTGTTTATAAATAAAAAGTAATATTAAACATAATGTGAAAACCATTTTTATAATATTCTCGGATGTTTAATGTTTCAATCAGTAACAATAATTTTTTAAATAATCCTTCTAAAAAAATTTTCTAAATATTTGAAGTCAATTAAATCTCTTACGATCACGATTACTGGGACGTTTACCTTTTATATTTTGAAAATATTTTTGAAATTTTTTGTTTTATAATAGTCGCAACTCCTGACACGGGTACTTAAAGAGCGCGCAACATTCATATCCATCATCTTGTGTTACCCATCATTCAAAAAAGATATTTTAGTGGGTTTCAGAAAATGCTTGCTTTCAAAAATCTCATTCTGTAAAATGGACCCGCAACTAGCGATAAATAAGTCATTAATTAGATTATGTAAAATAGATCAGTTCTTAACCTGTCACACATTGAACAGTTTTACTAAAGTGTTTGAATCAGTAAAGACTATAAGGCTGAGCTGAAAACTACGCTAAAAATGTAAATAGCCTCTTCATATGCCACGCGCCGAATTAGCGAACTGTAAAATAAAGCAGGTATTAACAGTATACGGATCGACCAGTTTTTTCAAATTGTAAGAATTGGTGAAGTTACCCTAAGGGTACGCTGGAAGGTTAAATAGACTATTCATATGCCACGCGCCAGATTTCCGATTAGAATGTTTTTGGGACCAAGGACAACAAAGATGTAGAGTACGACCCCTACGTAAGGGAAGGACCCCTACGTCCCAAATGACTCCTTATAATTTTCAACTCATTAAAGTACCCCTCAGTTCAGTTACTAATTCATATTTCAGTTCACCACCTCAGTCCAGTTTTGCTTCAGACCTCTTCACAAAAAAAAACTGATGGTTTAAAACATCAATCGAGGTAAACGCGAGGTGGGTAATCCGAATTGAAGTAAACTTTCCTTTGTCGCAGATATCTCCAGCGAACTCCGCTAGAGGGAGCACGTTACAAGCCTGTAAACAGGGCAAGTTTAACTTAGCGTGAAGCAGAGCTGCCAGATCTTGGATGAAATTTACCCCTACCATACCTACCGTTTGGAAACCGCAAAACAGAAGATGTATGATTACCACTGTGAGTTCGTGTGTAAGCCGAAAATGCACGATTCGATTTCGGTTTTCTGCTGTACCATGATTGTCGATCTGAAAGCTTCGGAAGACTTCGGTGGTCTTCTACTTATATCTCTATCCCCATTTGAAAGAAATTGGCGAATTTAATGTTTTGCATGATTCTTCATTTCATGCATGAGTCGATTTTGAGGTTATGTTTCTCAGGTGTATATAGTACAAGTATTATTACTAATATATATAATTAAAAATTTGTCATAAATTTGTCATATATATATATATATATATTATTAATGTTAATATTATAATTATAAAATATAACATTAATTGTACTCAATAGTTGAGTAACTTTTAATAAAAATAGTTAAACTTTCAACAAAAAACAATTAGTTTTCTGCAGAAAAAAATTGGAATAAAAGACAAAAATTACAAAAAATTTGTTAAATTTTGTTTCAAACAAACTATTTAAATTTTTAAACAAAAAGTTAAATTTTTATCCAAAAGGCTGAATTGTATATCAAAAAAGGCATTTTTAATAAAATACATGGACTTTGCACAAAAGAACTTTATTTTCCTCCACGTCTAATTTTCTATACAAAAATTAATGCTTAATCATAGTAAAATTTTCGACAAAAAAGATTATTTTTTTGTAGTTAAAATAATTTGATTTTTAAGCAAAAACAAAAATTCTACAAAATAGTTAAATTTTCAGAAAAGAAATTTTTTCAACTAAATTGTTAAATCATCAACCAAAAAAAAAACTAAGTTTTTAACAAAGCAGTTCCACTTTCAACCAGAAAAATAGAAAAAAATAGTTAAAATTCTTTGAAATTCCTTTAAATGATTGAAATTAATTGAAAACTCCTTGACATATTTTAAAACAACCTAAAATATTTAAAATCCTTTTAAAATCTCTTCAAATTTTGCAAAGCTCTTGAAAATTTCTTGAAATTATAGAAATGCCCTAGAATATTTTAAATCCTTTAAAATCTCTTACTAAATTATTGAAATCAATTGAAAATTCCTTGAAATCTAGTAAAATATCCTAAGATGCATCAAATCCTTTAAAATCTCATATTAAATTACTGTAATCAATTGAAAATTTCTTGGAACCTTGGAAATGTTTGTAGATTAGAGTTTTGAAAATTGAATCAATAAAAATTCAAAGCTTTCAAAATTTAATTTTCAAAAATTTTCAACTATTCAATAAAAATAATTTCCAAATAAATGTATGTTTTTCAATTGGACGATCTCTAAATGAAATTATTTCGGGCTGAAATTTAGAAAACAGAAAATTTTTAAAACATTAAAAACTTAACTGTTTGTAGATTAGATAAACTATTCAATTAAAGTTTTAATAAATATTATTCTAGTTAAAGTTTAATTATTTGTGAAACGATTTTTGCATATAATTATATAATTATAAAATTATATAGTTTTTTAAAAGGTATTTTCAACTTTTCAAGGAATTTTCAAGTGATTTCAAAAGATTTTAACGGATTTCAAATATTTGAGGATGCTTAAATACATTTTTAATGTTTTAAAATTTGTCTGCTTTCTAAATTTCAGTCTGAAATAATTTCATTTAGAGATTGTCCAATTGAAAAACACACATTTAAATTTTGAACGCATTTAATTTATTTATGATTATTCAGTTTTTATAAATAAACTTCCAAGTTTACAATTCTAAATTTGAAGACTAATTCAAAGCAATTTCAAATAATTTTAACAATTTTTTTTAACTTTTCTGGTTGAAAGTGGAACTGCTTTATTGAAAATTTAGGTTGTTTTTAGTTAATGATTAGTTGAAAATTATGAAAGTTTTGAATTTTTATTGATTCCATTCTCAAAACTCTAATCTACAAACATTTCAATAATGAACGTTTTGAAACTTTTCTCTTTTTTAAATTTCAATCTGAAGCTTTACAAAATTTCAAGAGATCTCAAAAGATTTTTAAGTATTTTAAATATTTGAGGATGTTTTATAAGATGTCAAAGAATTTTCAATTAATTTCGAAAATTTAATGCAATTTTAAAGAATGAACAAATTTTTAGAAGGCTTATTTTTTTTAATTCTAAAGTAATTTAGAAATCCTAAAAAAATGCTAGGCATTTAAAAAGTTTTTGAAGGATTTCAAAATTTTAAAGATTCCAAAGACTTTTAATTGATTACAGTAATTTAATATGATATTTTGAAGGATGTGAAATATTTCAGGAAATTTTCAAAATTTCAAGGAATTTTCAAGAGATTTAAACAAATTCAAGAGATTTCAACAGATTTTTAAGGATATTAAATATTTGAGGATGTTTTAAAAGATGTCAAGGAATTTTCATTCTATTTTTCTAATTTTAAGGAATTTCAAAGAATTTGAAAGAAGTAGTTTAAAAATCTTTAAAAAAAGGTCAAGGTATCTCAAAATATTTTGAAGGTATTGTAATATTTGAGAGTATTTAAAAAATTTCCAAGGAATTTTCAATTGATTACGGTGATTTTATCTGAGATTTTGAAAGATTTAATATATTTTAGGATATTTTAATACATTGAAAGGATTTTTTAATTTATTTCAATAATATAGTATGAGATTGTAAAAGATTTTAAATATTTTAGGGTATTTTTGAATTTTCAAGGAATTTTAAATTTATTTGAATAATATAGTATGAGATTGTAAAAGATTTGAAATATTTTAGGGTATTTTTGATTTTTCAAAGAATTTTCAAAAGATTTTAAATATTTGAGGATGTTTAAAAAGATTTCACTAAATTTCTTATTCATTTTTATAAATTAAAGGAATTTCAAAGAATTTTAATAATTATAGCAGGGTTGTTTTAAAAAAACTCCAAATTACCTTAATAATCTTTAAAAGATGTTTCTTTCGAAATATTTGAGAGTATTTTAAAAGGTTTCGAAGAATTTTCAATTTATTACAGTAATTTTATATGAGATTTTAAAGGATTTGATACATATCAGGATATTTTACTAGATTCCAAGGGATTTTCAATTGATTTCAATAATTTAGTGTGAGATTTTAATGGATTTAAAATATTCTAGGTTATTTTTAAAATTGCAAGAAATTTTCAAGAGCTTTGCAAAATTTCAATAAATTTTTAAGGATTTTAAATATTATATTTTTAACATTTTTCTAGGAATTTTCAATTAATTTCAATAATTTAAAGCAATTTTAAAGAATTTTAACTATTTTTTTCAGTTTTTCTGGTTGAAAGTGGAACTGCTTTGTTAGAAATTTAGTTTTTTTTTGGTTGATGATTTCTCAATTCAGTTGAAAAAATTTCTTTTCTGAAAATTTAACTATTTTGTAGAATTTTGTTGTTGTTGTTGTATGAAAGTTAATTTCTTTTAACTACAATTTTCTACAAAAAAGATTAATTAATCTTTTTTGTCGAAAATTTAACTATAATTAAACATTCGTTTTTGTATGGAAAATTAGACTTGGTGGAAAATAAATTTCTTTTGTGCAAAGTGCATGTATTTTTTTAAAAATGCATTTTTTTCATATGCAATTCAGCCTTTTGGATAAAAATTTAACTTTTTGTTTTAAAATTTATTATATGTTTTGTTTAAAACAAATTTAACAAATTTTTTTAATTTTTGTCTTTTATTCAAATTTTTTTCTGCAGAAAACTAATTGTTTTTTTTTAAGTTTAACTATTTCTATTAAAAGTTAGTCAACTATTAATTAAAATTAATGTTATATTTTATAATTATAATATTAACATTAATAATATATATAATAGTAATAAAACTCGTACTATATACACCTGAAAACATAACCTTAAAATCGACTCATGCATGAAATGAAGAATCATGCGAAACATTCAATTCGCCAATTTCTTCCATTTCTTTTTAAATGGGGATCGAGATATAAATAGAAGACCACCGAAGTCTTCCGAAGCTTTCAGATCGGCAATCATCGTACTGCAGAAAACCGAAGTCGAATCGTGCATTTTCGGCTTACACACGAACTCACAGTGGTAATCATGCATCTTTTGTTCTGCGGCTCCCAAACGGTAAGTATGATGGGGGTAAATTTCTTCCACGATCTGGCAGCTCTGGCGTGAAGTGATGAACAGCTGACTATTACCCTGCTTGAACGACTACGTGCAACATTTCGTACTCCCAGTGTTCAAAGTTTTCGTTGAAATTCATCTGAAATGTCAATCAGCAGTGAGTATTCTTATTTCTAAATTTCACGTTTCAATATTTATCTTTTAAAATTTGAAGTTTATTCAGACCTGACTTAAGGGCATGCTCTTCGTGACCACGTGACCAAACTAGTCCCCGGATATGAGCATTTTTTTTGGTGTTCACTGTGTCCACACGGATTGAGATATCGTGTTTAAAATTTTACAGATTAAATAAAAAGCACTAAAGAACGTTTGTATACATCAATGTGCTTATAGTTTTAAAGAAAGTTTATTTATAAATCGATGAAAAAAGATATCACCATTCGAGTTATAGCACTATGCAGATAATTTTTGGTTTGATTCATTTCGGATTTTTTGGTTCGCGTATATTGAGCACTGACACCAGTTTTGGACTAAATCGTCTAAGCCTTTAAAAAAATGGATGTAAGCAATAAAATTTGCACATTCGTTGAAAATCAACAAATAGGTATCTGCATACACGTAACCTATAATTACTTTTGGAACATTTTTAGCGATTTCTAGCGGAGAGAAGAAGAAACTTTGACCATCGATAAAGTCAAGATCACGTGACTAAGTTCATTCATAACATTTTTGTGTGGAGAATGAAATGATTTTCATTATTTTCGGTCCTCACAACGTCCAAACGGATTGAGATATCGTGTTCAGGATTTAGGAAGTTGTACCGAAAGCACTAAGGAACGTTTGTATATATCAAAATGTTCATAATTACGAAGAAAGTTTTCGAATAAAATACTACAGGAATTAGGAAATAAACTTTTAACGTCGATAAAGTAGATGCCTCGATTTAAAAAAGTCAAGGAACATCTTAGAATGTCATCCTTGAAAATTCGTTTAAGTCCCATCTTGAGAAATGTGCATCTTCAGAAAATAATTAAAATTTTCTAATGGTTATATATTCTTGTAGATTTTTGTACTGGTATGAAACAATTCCAAGAATAAAAATAAAATTTCGCCCGGGGGCGAAAGACAGGGCGAGTCCGACGCTGAGTCCCGTTGGTTGGTTCACTGTCAACAATAGTTATCAGCTGATCGATTCAACGTCAAGAATTATGGAAGTTGGTTGGAGAACTCCGACGAGTAAATTTTAGCACATTGTTGGTGTTGCTATGTTTCCAATTTGAAATTTATCTTTTATTTTTGGGACCAAAAAAATGAAAATCATTTTTCACCGAAATTTCATGAACGAACTTAGTCACTTGATCTCGACTTTATCGACGTTCAAAGTTTCTTTTTTTCTCCGCTAGAAATCGTTAAAAATGCCCAAAAAATAATGATAGGTTACGTGTGTGCAGATACTTATTTGTTGATTTGCAACGAAGGTGTAAATTTTATTTCTTATATTAATTTTTTTCAAGGTTTAGACGATTTAGTATAGAATTGGTGTCAGTGCTCAATATGAGCGAATAAAAAAATCTAAAATGCATCAAACCAAAAATGATCTGCAAAGTGCTATAACTCGAATGGTAATATCCTATTCCATCAATTTATAAATAAACTTTCTTTAAAATTACCAATATATTGATGTATACAAACGTTCTTCAGTGCTTTTTATTTTATGTGTCAATGTTTAAACACGATATCTCAATTCGTGTGGACGCAGTGAACACAATAAAAAATGTTCATAACCGGGGACTAGTTTGGTCACGTGGTCACCGAAGAGCATGCCCTTAAGGTTTAAGATTTTCGTTATAAACCGAGGACGAGTCGCCAACCCCCCAACTACATGTTGCCAGTTAATTCAGAATATTTGTAACCTTGATCAAAATAAATTTTGAAATAAATTTCATTAAATATTCTCATTATCCTTGGGTTAAGATACTTATGTTCATTGTATTAAAGAAGAATCTTTTAGAATAAAGAAGGTTATGTAACGTTGCACGTAACAAAATATAAAAAGGTAGATAAATAATAAATAGCTTACTAAACAATTTAAATATTATATTCTACTTTTTAACTTTTTAATACAAAAAATTAACTCATATTTTTAAAATAAATCTTATTATATAATTTTTATTTCACTTATACGCATACTTTCAATAAGAAAACTAAAGACTAAATTGTGTAACTAAAAACTGAATATTCTTTAAAAAAAGGGCTCGATAAAGGATCAAGGTGTAGCAACTTTAATTTAAAAAATAAACTTTTTGTTTGAAATTTTATATTCTTAGGTATAAAATTCAATAAATAAAAAATTAATCAATTTTATATTTTTAGTTAACCCTTTTTCCACAAGGTGGGTCTTTTATGGCACAGCGCCTTTTTTCTATCATAACTTATGTCTGAATAATTAATTGTTTAAAAAATATAAAGTTGCCAATAGCAAAATAGTTTCTCGCAATTTTTTCTATAGACTCAGTAGAATAATTATGAATTTTGCCAAATTCTAATAATAAAAATAACATTGGAAAAAACTTCATGTACATGAAAGACCCACGATGTGGACCGTATATGTGAAATTTACCATGTGGACGAAGGATTAAGTCTCGTTTTGGTCCAAAATTAATCTGTTTTAGTTAAATTCAACATTTTTTTATTTAAAATAGAAATATTTAATTGTTGAAATATCAGCTATTATATTTTTGGTTAAGAATTACACTTTTTTACTGAAAATATAACTACTTGGTTCAACTTTTTGTGAAAAATGTATTTTTTAGTATTCGTCATTTTAGTAGAAAATTCATTATTGTGTTTAAAATTTAAAGATTACATTAAAAATTCAACTATCTTGTTAAAAAGTATTTTTTTGTCGAAAATTTAACTGTTGAAATGTATTCTTTGTTGTTTAAGAATTCGCAAAATTGGTTGAAAATTCACCTCTGTAGGTTGAAAATTAAACTGTTTGGTTAAATATTTACCCTTTCTTAATTTCTTCAATTCAAATTTTAACTATTTGGTTGTAAATGCAATTCTTTGTTTGCTAATTTCTTTTTAATTCAATAATTTTTTTAAAAACTCGAATTTTTGTTTGGATTTTCGACAACTATTTGATACAAAATTCAACTGTTTTGTTGAAAATTCGTCTCTTTTGTTTGAAAGTTCACTATTTGGTTGTAAATGCAACTGTGTTGTCTAAAATTATGTTGTTTGTTTGATGAAAAATTGTCTATCCGGCTGAAAAGTCATCTTCCATGTTTGAGAATTCAACTTTAAAGCATTTCATACTGAATTCCATAGGGTTCGAAAGAATTTTTATTCCCCCCTCTTTCAAAGGAAATCACCCTATGTTTATATGTCTTTGGTTTTATTTGAGGAGTTTTTCAAATTAAAACAAAGAAATAATTTGACTTACAAGGGAGCGAGGTCTTTCGTATTTTTGATGTCACCCTGGGAGGAGTTGGAGTCACGCTTTATGTGTTGATCTGTATCGTAGAAGAGGAAGAGTGGGAAAAGTTTTCAAAAAAGCTTGACGTAGTTTTTAAACGTCCCCTAGCAGTAGAATTTCTGTTAATGAGTATCCCAGTATAGTTCAGGACATAATGCTAATTCGTAATTTGCAATTCTTTTTGCTCGTCTCCCAGTTTGGTTCTGCTTACAGTGGCGCACGAGATTCACAGACGGGACTTGGTCTACCATTGGATTTCTTACTAACTAACACCCGTGCAACGCCTCTTGATTACAAATTGCTTATTATTCTCAGTCTGATATTCGGTGCTTGGATGGTTGGCCGCCTGTAATTTTCGATGCATAATTTATGGTCGATTTAATGAGCCGCGAAAAAGGAGCGAAAAGGGACAGTGTTGTTGGATCAGAAGAAAGAAAGTGGAAAATGTTATTGAGGATAGGAAGGTAGGGAGTGAATGAAGAAGGGAACTACTGGGGATTATTTTTAATTACCCAGCAGCGAGACGGCTCTTCTTCCAACTTGCTACTTCCACTGCTGCCACCATCGTTGATTCTTCATGCTTGTCGACATGCGTACACTATCATTACGTGTTCTCCAGCCATCCTCAGGGCGATGGCAAGCTTCTTAGACTGATAATCGTAATTTTTTTCGGGTTTTTCACATATCTGAAATCCCCCTCCCATAGGAGATCGTCAGACTTTAAACCTTCAAGCTCAAATCAGTTCCCAAATCCCTAATTACCAAAACTCTCGTAATACGCATCCAAGCAATACCTGACGTACTCATTCCTGTGTTTCTTCAATTTCCAAAATCACATAATATCTGCAGCCAGTTTTTTATTAGAAGCGCTCGCATGAGTCTGATAATTTTGTCAGAGAAGTGGTTAACTGCAGAAAACCAAAACTCCTGACCACAGCTGGTTGCTCACAGACAAGTACGGATGTACATTTCATACATACGCGACTTTTGAGTATCCAAGTTCATCCTCGGCATCAAAACTCCCTGCTCGACAGTGATTAAACACAGTGAAAGGACACGATTAAGTGAGAATCAAGAACGCTCGAAATTCCAAGCGCTTACCACGCCCGTCCGTGCTTAACACTCAATATATCGACGACTCGCAAATCACCAGCTAGCTACTATATCGGTTTATATTTTTATATTTTCTTTGCTTCCTCTCATGGTCTCTTTTAGTCGCTTTCCCTTTGCGTATTTTGACTCATATTCTCCACGCATTCGTAACCTTTCACTCTCTGATTTACGATCTGAAGACGCGAGCTATCGACTGGTTTCTGCCCTTGATTCATTTTACTGAGCTGTGATTTAAATGAAACTTCCGTTCAATATAATTTTCACAGTAAATTCCGGTTCATCAATTTGATCCCACAATTGGTTTGAATTAATACGCAGCGCTTTTATATAGATTTCGATTTTTTATTTGATTAGTAAATTGTAATGCTCCGATTTTTAATATCAATTGTCGGTCATGAATTTCCGCGAGTGGCCACTTTCGAGTTTAAATTCTTAGGCCGCATTTAGGTCATAA
>NC_046662.1:82742821-82759242 GCF_010883055.1 Belonocnema kinseyi | reverse complement strand
TTTTTAAAAAGAAAAAAAATTTACAGAGTTGAATACTCGTTCGGTTTTTGATTGAAAATTCAAATATTTTGGGTTGAAAGTTAATTCTCTTGTGTTAAGAAGTGTACTTTTATATTTTTATTGTTTGTTTTGTTTAAAGTACAGCTTTTTTGTAAATTCGTGTTTTCAGGTTGAAAATTTAAAATTTGGATGAATTTTTTTTTATTATAACTGAAAAATCTTAATTGGTTAAAAATCTAACTCTTTTATTGAAAATTCGTCTTTTTGATTTAAAATTTCATCTCTTTCTGTAGAAATTTCATCTCTTTGGTTAACAATCCAACGGCGTTGGTCGACAGTTAGTTATTTTTGGTTAAGAATTCATCCTTTTTGTTTGAAATTTTAATTATTTGATTTAAAACGATATTATTTTGTCCAAAATTTAACGATTTTGTTAGAAAGTCATTCTTTTTGTTAATTATTTGTATTTCTGAATTGGGAGCTCCGCGCTCTTTTGGTCGAAATTTATTCATTTTTCGTTTAAAATGCAACTGTTTGGTTACTTATTAATTTGTTTGGATAAGCGTTCAACTGTGTAGTTGAAAAATCGCATTTTCTGATTGAAAATCAGTTTCTTTAACTAACAATTTAACTGTTCAATTTTTTGTGAAAAATTAATCTGTTTATTAAAAAAGTAATATTTTTATTCCAAATTCATATTTTCCGATTGAAAATCAATTTCTTTAACTCAAAATTTGAATTTTTTTAACACCTTGAAATTCAAAATTGTCTCAAACCTTCCTTACTTAAAAACTATTATGGTACTCATGACTAAACTATAACTTTTGATAAAAAGTATAACAACTGCCACTCGATAGTTATGAATTAAGTAGTGTAAAAATTAAGTTTGGATTCGCAAAAGTAGATCATTTTGATTTGAAGTTGATGATCAGAATCATATGCAATGGTTGAATATTTCGGTTATATTTTTTGTAATTTGATTTAGTTACCAAGCTACTTATGTGTAATCAAATTCATAAACGAGCTATCGAAAGGACAGGATTTTATCTCCGTACATAGATGTTGAAAGGTTCGATGTCACAAATCTGTATGACAAGGTTCCATCTTGGTGTCAAAATTTGGAAGCATGCAAATTTCCATAACGTTTCAATACGTCAAAATAATAAATGGTCGGAAATTACAAATAGGCTTTCAATTGATTTATTAGATCTTGACTTGTATCACGTAGACTTCAGTCCTGTAGTAAAATTAAATTTATTAATAAAATCTAGAGCCACATTCAAAATTACAAGAAAAATGGATGGCGAAGACTAGAACTTACATTTCTGAATTAAAAATATACACTGATTCAGTGCTATATTTATTAATCTTTATCGGAAAACTTTAAATCCAGAAGAAAAGAGATATTAAGTAAAATTGGAAGATGAAACGGAATTGATTTTAATTCTATAAAACCTCCTTTTTCAAGGAAAAATAGGGTAGGGGCTGAGTATCGCGCAGTAGGTGACCCTTCGCTGAAAGTCGTGCCGAATGTCGATCATTCAGCCCCTAAAAATGATGTTGGCTGATGAAGCAAAGAAGGTAGATCCTGCGCATTTTTTGTCACTAGAAACAAACATCGCTGAGTTTCCAATTACAGTAAATGCGCCCATACAGACTTGAAATAAAAAGAAAAAAGTGGGACAGGGAAGGGTAAAAAACCTTCCCAAATCCCTCCCTAAAACTCAGGGGAGGATTAGAAGAGGTTTCAGGAGGGGATGCGATGCAAATTGAATTGCATCATACATAAGTATTCGCCAAATGAAAATTGATTCGGACGCGTTGCCATTAATATCCGCGGAGCCGCATTGTGACCGTCGTTTAATGAATGCACTGTATATATGACGGACGTTTGTATATATAAATGAAACATTTGGTTCGCAGCGTGCTTGTCATATTAGAGAAGTTCTGAATAGACAGAGGGTGTTAAAAGCACTTTACTGTTTCGCTAATTCCATTTATTAATACGATAATGCGGATCAGGATTGTTGCAAACTCCCCAGCGAATGAGCGCCTCAGAAGTCATATTTTTCCAATCGTCCTTCATTACATTTCAAATTATATTCTTTTTTCTTGTAACTAAAAGTTGACACCGGGTTTCACCTTATATGCAGTTTTAGAAATATGGGAAATATTACTGGTGACGGTTGAAAATTTAAGTTTAACTTTCGTCCAATTAGTTAAATATTTAACTAAAAAAGATGAATACTTAACAAAACCTGCATTAGTTCATATTTTAGCCAAGAATGGTTTTTCATTTTTAATCAAAAACAGTAGAATTAAACCCAAATAGACAAAGTTTCAAGAATATAGGTGAATGATTAACCAAAACAGATTAATTTTCAACCAAGAAGTTACATTTTAAACAAATTAATATGAAATTTCAACTAAAGTAGATGAATTTTTTAATTTACGAGAAGACAAATTTTCGACAAGAGTTAAATTTTCTATCAAAAATGATTTTCTATCATGAAGAAACAAAAAATTCATGCAAAATGTTGCATTTTGAAACCAAAAAGACGAGCTTTCTATAAAACAGTTAAATTTTCGACTGAAGATTTAAAACAAAATGTGGTTATCTTAAAACTTTGAGGTTTTTTGAAAAATTAAAAAAAAAAACGATAATAAAAAAATCTTCTAAAAATTCTAAGAAAAATTCAACCTGATTTTTATATCGAAAATTAATTTAAACAGAATATTTTTTTTTTAAATTTAATTTTAAAAGATTTCCAAATTTAAAAAAATAGTGGGAAGTTTTAAAGCAATTTGTAAATTTTGAGAATTTAATAACAATTGGAAATAATTCATATAATTTAAAAATATTTAGAAGTTTTAAACGTTTTAAAAAGATAAAAAAATAATTTAAAATTTCAAAAAATTAAAAACTAACTGAATTTTTGAGTATTGTTAAAATAATGTCCAAGATTTTCAAGAAATTTGATATTTTTTAAAATTTCTTCCTAACCTCTAAAATTTCACAATATCTTTTGAAATGATTCAAATTTTTCAATAATTTAGTAAAATCTTTTACAATTAAAAATGTATATTATTTTGTGGAACATAATTTTTTTTAGATGAATTTAACTCTTCTTGATTGAAAGTTGAAATCCTTTTTAGTTAATACATCAACTATTATACAATTCGTTAAAAATTCATCTTTCTTGGTTGAAAATTAAACTACTTTTTTGAAAGTGAACTAATTTATTAAAAATTCTTTTTTGTTATTGTTGAATGTTTACCATTTTAGTTTGGAGTTCATGTTGTTGGTAGAAAATTTGAATCTTTTTTTGAAAATTCGTTTTTTTTTAAAGAAAAATAATATTCCGTGGAAAATTTATAATTTTGGTTGGTGATAATTACTCAGTTTTGATTAGGGTTTCAATTTTTTTTTTAATTCGTCTTTTTTATGAATTCAGCTTTTTCTGATTTAAAATAAAAATATTTTTTGTTTGAAATATTAACTATTACCTTTTTACTTCATATTTGATCTATTTTTGTTAAATAATCAACTAATTAGTTTAAAGTTGAAACACTATTAAAAATTCCTTTTTTTTCATTAAAAAAATTCAGCAGTTTTTTAAATACTTCGAATATTTGAGAAAACCTTACATCTATTTTTATTAGAAATGCATCTGGTTGAAAATTAATATTTTTCTTCGAGGATTCGACTACATTGTTAAATATTTATTTATTAATTGTTGTTGTTTTTTAAAAATTTATCAATAAAAGTTCATCCTTCCGGTTAACAGCACAACAATTTGGCTGAGATTTTCAATTTTCCGTAGAAAATTTATCTTTTTTGGAAAAAATTACATCAGTTTTAGTTAAAAATGCAATTTATATAAACTAACTATTTTTGATAAGGTCACAAATAGTTTGTTAATTATACTTTTTTTTAACAATTTATGATTGTTATTAGCATTTTTCTCTTGGAATAGAGATAGAAAGTCGCGGTTTTGCAAACAAAATTCCTACTTTTTGTTCAATTTTCTAGTAGAGTGAGGTGATAGTTAATTATTACGAACGAACATAATTGTTTAAACCATCATTATTATTCATAACATTTTCTTTGAATAATGCTAGAAATTGTCTGTTTCTGAAATTTCCAACTTTTTGTCCACTTTTCAATTAAAGTAAAGTAATAATTGATTTAAGGTAGCATAAATAGTTGTTTAAATAATGTATTATTATTTTTATTCGTAGTATATTTGCTTGGTGATAGAAAGTTGCGTGTTTTTCTGAAATTTTGAACTATTCGTATATTTTTCACTTGATTCGATTTAATAATTAATTGCATTTAGGAATAATACTTGTATTAAAAAACTTTAATAAACAAACTATTATGTTTATAACTATCTTTATCTATATAAATGTCAGATAGTTGTGTTTTTTTTTTCTGAAACTTGAACTTTTTGTCTACTTGACACTCAATAAATAATGCAAGTTAAGAAATATCTTTTGTAAGAAAGCTTTTTTGTTTAAATTAATATTTTTTAAACGTTAGGAAAAGAAAAGACATAATTCACTTAAAAAATACAATATGATCTAAAAATGATTCTTGTTGAGGTTCACTTGTTATTTGTTCTTCACTTAAAAGTTAATGCAAATAAAGATTTCAGAAAAAAGAAACTTTCTAGCACTACTCTAAAAAAATAGTTATAAACAGTAATCAATACTTTAAATAAGCATGTTTGTTTACTTGCATTCATTATTATCTCACTAAGTGAAAAGAGCACAAAAAGTTTAAGAGTTTAAAAAACCTCAACTTTCAGCAATATTCTGAAAGAATGCTAATAAAAATTATAATAGATTTTTTGAACAATTTTTGTTAAATATAATTAATTATTACCTTATTTTTACTGAAAATTAATCAACGATTGGAAAATTTTCGAAAAAACTGTGACTTTCTAACTCTTCTAAGATAAAATTACTAAAAACAATAATCAATTGTTCAGAAAATATATGTGCACATATCTTCAGCAGCATAAAGTAGTGTGTTATGCATTAGAAAAAAATTTTCATTGAAAAACAGCAAAAAATTTATAATTAGCGCCAAAAAGCTATGAGGGTAATATTTGAGAATTGATATTTGATTTGCATTCTGTGGCTAATTTTGAAGACAATTTTCGAGTTTCAACTTGATTGACCTAAAATTGACTTTTTCCTTATGGAAATACGTATTAAACTTTATAGGGCTTGCGCTAAATATAATTTTTTTCCAAAACAAAATTGATTTATTTTTGTGTGGATTCGAGCTAATTTCTGGAATATATTCATGCAAATTTAAGAAAAAATATGTTTGACGAACCCAGCATACGTACAAGGGTTGAAATTATATTACATGCCTGCTGTAAAAATTAAAAGTTATTTTGTACTCGTATTCCAAATACAGTTTGCATTGATAATTTCATTTCCATCGTAATGGAGCCAAAAATCAAGCTTGCTTCACTATTTCCTCGCACTCTGAATTTCGTCCCGTTGTTGGTTGCTTTTATAATGTACTTTTGTTTTTCTTTTTTGCTAGCGTTACACTTCTGTTTTTATTCCGCCTCACATTTTGTGGACGCGAATGCTGTGTAAAAAATGTATTCTCCAACTCGATTGACAGATGTAGGAACAAATGCAGCTATGTGAGTTTTACGAAAACCATTCTGTTGAAACAAGGAGAAAGATAAATACGTTTGAAGTATACATAAATCACAGTTTTATTTATGATAAATGATTTAAAATATTGATATTTAGAATGATAGAAAAGCTTAAAAATATTGAGGAATCTAAATGCATTATACCATTAAGCTTTTTCCCTTTCGGGATAGGCATGACTCAGTCGACAAGCAGGAAGTCATGTGGGGAAGATGGTGTAGATTTTTAGATTGATCTAGAATTCCTGTGTTATTTATCTAAATAATACGTTCGTTCCGCAATACTACTCCGACCCAGGTTGCTGATCAATCTCTCTGCCGATCACCCCAAGTGAAAAACCTCTAAAAATTTTAATGTGAGGCTCCCTACTCGGGCGCTTTAGTATCCAAGGTTTCTTGTTGCAGATGTCATTCACATTGATATTTTTTTTCTGATAATTAGCCACAGGAAAAACAAAGTGTCAATCTTACGCTAATTTCAGAGTACTATTTTCCTGCAACAGAAATTAGTCTAAGTAGTGTAAATGTCATCATAACACAAGGTACCGGTTTGCTCTGACCTGGGGTACAAAACGTCACCTGCGTTCAATTGTTCTTACAATTTTGCAACAAAAACTGTAGACGATAGTTTCGTACCCCAACTCCGAGTGAAATGGAACCCCATCTTGAAATTAGCTGTAACCAAATATATTCTCGAGTTTTTACTTTGTATCTAACTCCCCTCTATCTTCTCGTCACTAGTGCGTAGTCTACTAAGATATGTCTACTTCCTTTTAACTTGTTTTATTCTCTCATCATTTAGGACAACCCATGCAGAAATTGTCCAACTTATTCCAGAGTTTTGATCTGGGTCCGATCGGATTTTCTACATGTGGCCCCAATGGGACAGATGATGTGGCTCACGTCAGAACCACGTCGAGTCGGGTTAGGTTAGACAAGATTATGTCAAGTTTTCTGTTATCGTCGTGATATTGTTTTTTTTTCATATAACTTAAAATGCCCGAAGCAAATAGTTGATTGCAAGTTCGGAATCACAAAATTTTTGGCGAGATTTCTCATATCCGCAATGAAGGCAAAGGTAAGCTTTAATTCGCTAGAATCAATATCACAATTCATTTTTAGTTTCTGAAGATTTCCAGCAATGTATTCGAGAAAGCGTCGACATTTTGATCGCATTTACTATTTATGTGAATAAAAAAATGTTTTCCAGCTTTTTAGAATTTTATATTTTTTTGCTGATATTCTGAAAATAGAGACTACCTTACCAAATGTATGAATTATTGGATTAGTAACATTATAAATTAAATGCATCTTATATTTTCTCGAACATAACCTCCCTATTTAAATTTCACTCCACGTGCCCGATGTGCATTAGTCAAACAAAAATCATTTCAAAAGAATATTAAGAAGATTAAAAACTATGTATAATAAAAATTTATTTATGTGTGTGTAATAGCTGTAAATTTGTACATGGTTTGTCAAAGCATAAAAGTTTGCTTCAAAATGCAAACTCTCATCGATAAATTCAAGCAATACAAATAGATAATGTAATGTAGTATATTGAAAATGAGATATAATGTATAATGATATATAATGTAGAATATTGAAAAATTGAAGTTTTGTAAAATTCAAAGTTGAAAAATATTAATATAAAAACTTTTGAAATTTTACCAATTATAGAAATAAGAAATTAAAGGGGCCATATCTGGGCCAGATTCGGTCCACATTTTGGATGCTCAAATCTGGGCATGGTCGGGTAGGGTGATTCATTTACGGTGTGGCGCTAGACTTATTACCCTATCAGGCCCACATTTTTCCCGATCGGGGCCCGACCAGCGCCACACCATAATCTCTGCACGAGAATCATGCACATTTCTTTCTTACCTTTTTCTTCAAACGCCATAATTTTTGTTTTATTTACTTTATTTGAATGCCCATGTTCTATATGCTGATATTCAGTTTGCTCAACATTCTTTACAAGTCCTCGATTGACTCTGATATTACAACCTTTTCATCTGGGAATGCTAACCCACGTTCCCTCACTATTTCGAGATCCTCACCTTCTTCGTCGGAGAGGGTAAAGTTGAAAACTTGAAAAAGGATCAGAAATCATTTCTTTACATATTTTTAACTTGAAAACCTTTTAATTTAACATTTTAAGTTAAATGCTTCAAGTCGAAATGATGGTATTTAAAGCCTATGGATTTCATAGCTTCCAAATATAAAAGCCTGCAATTTTTAAGTAAAGTACGAAAATTTGATATAAAAAAATTTCAACCGACATTGAAATCTTTCGAAGCACAGAAAATGAAAAGCAGTTAACGCAATTGTTTTCTTTTGTACCATTTAAGGGGCACACTGCATACGGCGTAAGTGCCACAACACGAATTTCACATGAGATATAAAAAATTGTTTAACTTTCACGCAAATAATTTTTAACAAAAATTTGCAAAAAGTTTTTGAAGTACTGTTAGGCTTTATCGAACCATGAAACAAACATCCTGAAAAAAGCATCCTCCTCCGAGAAAACCTTTGTCAAATGTACAGCCTGTCCCCACAAACTCTGATTTTTAGACATGAAAAGTTGCTTAACTTTTGAGCTATTAACAACTCTATTAAATTGCAAAAAGACCGCTTTAAAAATGATAACCATATGCGAGAAAGCCGTGGTCAAATATCGGCGTGCACCAGAAATCTTCCATTTTGACACATAAAGAGTCGCGTAACTGTTTCATTTTTTTATTTAAGAGAAAAACAAGAAAGTACTTTTGAGTTATTGGTAGCTCTATTAAATTGCAAAATGACCGCTTTAAAAAAGATAACAATGTGCGAGAAAGTGCCGGTTAAAGATCGATAAGCATCAAAAAGTTTCTATTTTGACACATAAGAAGTTGCATAACTGTTTAATTTTTTTATTTAAGAGAAAAACAACAAAGTACTTTTGAGCTATTGGTAGCTCTATTGAATTGCAAAAATAGCGCTTTAAAAAAGATAACCATGTGTGAGAAAGCCCTGGTCAAAGATCTGCGCGCACCAGAAAACTTCCATTTTTACACATAAAAGGTAACTTTTGCAGCAGTTATTTCTATCCAATAATTCATCATTTTTGACGGACAAACATTTAAGCTAGCAACCATCGTGGCACTCACGCCCATATGCAGTGTGGCCCTTCAATTCTTAATTTTTATTATATATTTTTTTTTTCCAGTTCCTTTAAATCTTACAAATAAAAAGTGCATTTGTATAAGTTCTTAGTTTGGCAATATGGTTAGATTGTTTTTAAAATTTGTGAGAAACTTGACTTGTAAACATCTGTGAAACCCGAACCAGATTTTTGCAATTTTTCACATGAATGCAATATATTTTTCGTCCTGCAGAATTATGCTTGCAAAAATCTTCTTTTTGGAGTTGAAGCGGCTTATAGTCTTTTATTATAAACCATAAGAAAAATTGTTTCTCTTGATAGTCTCTCCGGTTAAGAAACCCAGAATACCTTCCACAACGTTCAAAAGGTAGGTCTATGAAGTTATAAGATGTATTGTAATATGTCTTACTTATACATGTGGTTAAGAAAAAATCTGGTTATGTTTCAAGTATCAGCAGGCATATCAGGTGTTACTCCTATAATTTTAGAGTCAAAAATCAGATTTTAGAGAAAAATAGTTTTTCTATTATTTTAATATTCAAAATACTATGACTTATGATTTTATTTTAAACAAGAAGAAAAGTTTTTTTAAAGAAGAAATTGTATAAAAATATACAAGATTGTTTAATCATAACAACGATTAGCTTTCATGACAGTCAGAATGACCCATTTCCTTAGGACAGGTATAAATTCGAAGTTATGAACCGCTCATTTTGGAGTCATGAAAATTCGACACAGGAAATAAATAGATGCCATCAAGACATAGAAACTTGTTTCCAAGACATAAATTCAAGTCTGGCTTCGTCTCAAAACTGAGACATGCTCAAGTCGAACTTTTCGACTTCAGCATGTTTTGATTGGGGGCAATTCAAGTAGAAACCAAGTCGAAGGATTTTCACACGGGCAGGTATGAATCAGAACTGAGACAGATTTTTTCTTTTTCTTTGAAAATTGTTACTTGTCCGAAGTAATCGGTTCAACATCGAAATTTGTAATAAGTACAATTTTAGAAAATCGATCTTTATTATCATTAAATGGTAATAATATCTTTGAAAATATATTCTTTTTTATACAAATTAATATAATTGAAAAAGGAAAAATAAGTAACACAAGCAATAAAATCAGAAATAAACAAATATAAGCGTAATGGATTTGAAAATGTCGTATTGTCACCTTGGCGAACGTTGGCGGTTTGGCAGCAGTTCACCGGATACGTGAAAAGTTATAATGCCATCGAAGCATCGAAAACGTAACTGTATGTCTGTTTTTCGCACACGAAGAGACAGGGTTCTTTTGTGCCGGTCGTTATTGGTATCGGGCAATGCCCGTTTCACCCGCGAGTCGACGCTAGTGTGTGAGGGTGTAATATTTTTTACTCTTTTCGAACCCCACCCCCCTTCGAATGGAGCCCCACGCGAGTCATACCCCGTTTTCCATTGCCGCCCCTAGCACCCTTCCACCCTACCCCTTCCTATTGCGATCGCCGCATTCATATGCGTGGGTTCGATGGGTATTGATATATTATTCCCAATAGTTCGTGTTCTTTTTTTTGTGTTTGCCACTCTCCGAGTTTTTTTCAATTATAATTCTTTTTCGTATCCAATCAATCATTAGTATTTCCATTGTCCTTCGGCATTTTCATTTGGCGTCGGGGCTTCGAGCCGGGAATACGGAAGGTTCAAACGGGATTTTGGAACGGGTGTTGGGGAACAACACCGCGGATCGTCTCTGCCACCCCCTGCATTTTTATGATCAGCGCTGCTCCCAATTCGTTAATGCGATCGGAAGGAAATATCTTTTCTTTTCAGTATCCAACAATTTCATTTTTTACGATCCACTCACTGAATTTTGCTCTTCATTTTTATGAATTCAATGTCGAGTACATTAATTTTATTTATTGGTAATGAACTATCCCTTGGTTCAGGAAAATATACATGAAAATGGACTTAAAAAACATGTATGTAATGTCAAAAGAAAAACAGCTAATTCCAAGTAGGGACAGCAGCAGTTTTGGCTTACATCCCTTATCTTCTCAAAAAGTAAGGTAGTCCAAAATTCTATCAGAACATACTTTGGAAGGTGACTTTTCACAAAAATAGGGTATCAATTTTCTACCAAATTGTTGAATTATCAACTTATGAAGATAGATTAAACTTGAAGCTTTATCGATTTTGATTTTATATGACATTTCAAACTGATTAACACTTAAATAAACTCTAAATATTGTTGGATTGAGATGTTAATCAAAATATTTTTTTTTTAGAAGTGACATCATTTTTAGATATACTAAGCATAAAAATTTTTTCTTAAAAACGAAATTACTAAAACAATATATCTCTTTGGTCAATATTACACTATGAAATTTTACTTTGTAACTTTATAAAAATATTTTAAATATAGTCTTTTAGGTGTTTCTTTAACACTTGACTTTTACGATCTTTCTTCTATAAAGCTCTGGCCTCTTTTTCTTCAAGTTCAGGTTATAAAGAGACACTTGCTGTAGTATGCGTTCTGTCCTTAAATCAGAAAGTCATCTTTTAAAATCAATGAATATATTCAAAATGAAGCTTTATTTATTTTTATCCCGTTAGATATTTCAAACTGATTAACAGTTAAATAAACTCTAAAGTTTGTTTAATTGAGATTTTGATTTGAGTTAAAATTTCTTTTTTTAATGTACAATCGTTTCTCAGACATATTAAAGATAAACAAATGTTAGTATTTCCTTAATAATTACCTTTAAATTCAATTATACTTTTTGATTAATATTAGCTTAACATACAAATATTTTCTATTTATTGGCTATTAGAAATTTCTTTCGCTTATTAACATATTTCTGTCATTTGAACTCTTTTTATGCATTTATGTTACACAAATTGATTTTCTCGAGTACTTTCTAAGTCTTCTTGTGCAATTTTGTTGCACAATTTTACTGTTATATTTTTTTTTTTTTTTAATGTACTTTCAATTTGCAAATAAGTCCATTTGTTAACCAAAAAGTTCAATTTTGCAACAAGAATATTATTGTTGTTCCAGTAAACATGAATTTTCAACAAAATACACTAATATTCAACCGAATTGTTAAATGTTAGAGCCAAAAGGACAAATTATCTATAAAATAGTTGAATCTTCATTTTCTACCAAAAAGTGTAATTTTCATTAAAAAACTGTTATTTTTAACCAAATGGTTAAGTTTGAACTAAACATATGAATATTTAACAAAAAGGTTATTTTTAAAGACGAACAGGCAGTCGTCGGGGGATGGACTGACAGCCGCTCAGAGGGCTGACCCCCTGACGATGGTAGAGACGGTTACTAACTACCGGACTCGCTGCTCACTACAGAACAATATGAGCTCTTTAAAGAAGCTACTTGGAGGGCACTCGAAAGAGTGTCCCCAGATCAATTACCAAAAATCAAGACCTCCTTCTGCAGGGCAGGAGTCTTTGTATTTGTGGCAGCTAATCCGGCGGCTAAAGCTTGGCTCCACAAAGCTATGGTCGAGACAAGACTTTGGGAAGGCGCATCTTTTAAGGTAGGTAGAGTTAAATTGCTCCAGAAGATGGTTAGGGCCACGGCATAATTCCCAGGTAAACTGAAAGACCCGTATGTGGTCCTTCGTCGGTTGGAGGGATTCAACCCTACACTTAAGATAGCGTCCTGGCGAATCGTCAGACACGATAGACCTCAGGAAGAGGACACACCGGGAAGAGGAACCAAACATCTTCTAGTTGTGTAAATTCCGAGTCGCTGACGAAGGCTCTTGCAGTCCTCAATAATAAGACCTTCTACCACTTTGGATAGGTCAATTTTAAGGTTGCCAGTCAGGGGCAGGACAAGTCTGTTAGTGTACAGGAAAAACGGGGTGAGACTTAAATGGCTGATCTCGGTCTCACCATTACCCAAATTAACTTGCATCACAGCAAAGGCGCCTCTGCAGTTTTGCTGAGAGGCACGGCTGCGAGGAACACAGTATCTTACTAATCCAGGAACCCTGGTTAGCTCGAGATATCAATAGGGGCTTAGGGCGGGCTGGTTTTTGTTACAGGGTCCCCAAAGCAACCAATCTAAGGGCTTGTATACTGGCAAAAGGAGTCATCGTCGTCCTGCTGGTTGAGTTATGTTCTTGAGACCTGATGGTGATAGTCACGGATCTTAAAAGAATAAGAAGGCTAGTCAAGGGATTGGCTTACTTTCCATATGACAGCGATACCAATCCACCAATGAAGGTACGTACACTAATGGAATATTGCATGGTAAGAGGACTTTCTCTTCTGCTGGGATGCGATGGTAACTCCCACCATACTTTGTGGGGCATCATGGAAACCAACTCAAGAGGTAGCGATCTATAAGAATGCCTAATTACCGCCGATTTAGATATTTTTAATACGGGGAACACCCCGACGTTTCGTAACTTGGTCAAAGAGGAAGTCATTGACATCACTTTTGTTACTGATAGTTTCAGAGATAACATCAAGAAGTGGAGAGTCTCAGAATTCCCGGAACTAGGAAGTGCACTTTCAGGGGTACCCAGGTCAATCAGAGGCATGGATACCCTGGTGATGGCGGCCGAGATTTTCACAGAAGCCATCAAATCCACTTATGAAAGTAATTATCGACCTTCAAGCGCCCGAAATGCTGGGGGGGGGGGGCACACTGGTGGAATGCGAAACTCGAAGAGCTTCGCAGGGAAGCCAGGGAAAGATTCAGACGTGCCAGTGCTGGCAAAACGACGGAACTATGGACTTCATTTACAATGATGAGGGATAAATTTAGGAATGCCATACGTAAGGCAAAGACTGAAAGCTAGACCAACTTTTGCACTGACTACTAAAAAGGAGCAGTGACGGCTAGACTAGATAAGCTGCTTTTTCGAAATTCAGATGCTATTCTCGGCACTCTGAAATTGTCCGGCGGGGGGTACTCAGAGTCTGACAGGGATACCTTAGCTCACTTGATCAAGGCAGATTTTCCGGGCTTTACAAAGTTAGGAGAAGAGAGGACGACACTTCCGAGGCAATCAAAGCCGCTTGCGGCCCAACTGGTTCCGAAATGGTGGCTTGCCAACGAGATTGTGACTCTAGCTTGGGTCAGGTCGGCCCTGAAGTCCTTAAGTCCTTACAAGTCTCCTGGTCCGGATGGCATATATCCAGTCTTCTTACAGAGGGCTGACATGGAGGGGTGCGAGAGTAGTCTTCATTCTGAAGGCAGGCAGGATCGGTTGTACTTCAAATAAGGATTTTTGACCCATTAGCCTTACATGTTTCCTGCTAAAACAGTGGAAAGACTAGTGGACAAATAGATCCGCGATTAAGTCTTATCAAGTAGGCCACTTTACAAGCAACAACACGCCTACAGGGCTGGTCACGAGACTGAGACGGCCTTAAGCGCAGCAGATAACCTATTCGAAGGACAATTGAAGCAGAAAGACTTCGCGATTGGAACCTTTATGGACATCGAAGGAGCCTTTAACTACACCTCTGTAGAGGTGATCAGGGCGGCCATGATCGCACACGGTGTCCCTATTGCAGTCGTGGAATGTACCTGCCAAATGTCGGGAAATAGAAACCTAACCACAACTAAGGGTGATAACACTTTATGTGGAACCAATGAGTCGGGATGTCCAAAGGGAGTTATGTACAATCCTTTCTCAGAAATATTAAAGATAAAGAAATGTTAGTATTTCCTCAATAATCACCTTTTAATTCAATTATACTTTTAAATTAATATTGGCTTAAAATACAAATATTTTCTATTTGTTGCCTATTAAAATTTGACTTGAAAGGAAACCTAAACGGCCTCAAAACATGTTGGATCCTGGTAGTGTAAGAAAGACGGGTATAAATAATAAAGAAATGAGAACGTGGCGGTTTAATCGAATCTTCCTTTTTTTCTCCCTCTTTTCCGATTGTCATATATCTTTCTCTAATTAGCCGTTTTACAATGATATATAAAAACATAATTCTCTTATTTTAATTCTTTTTATGCAATTATGTTACACAAATTGATTTTCTCGCGTCTTCATAAACATACTTTAATTTTTAACCAGAAATTTAATTTTAAACTAAACATGTGAATATTCATCAAAAAGGTTATTTTTAATAAATAGCTTAGTTTTCTACTGAATCATTGAATCCTTATAAAAGCCAGATTTATTTAGATCCAAAAATTTACATTATTAACCAAAGAAATGATCCATTTGTAATACAGAATCAATTTCAAACCAAAAATGGAATATTTACATTGTTAGTTAAAAAATTAATTTTTTACAACAAAAAAACTAATTTTCTACAAAATAGTTAAATTAAAAAAAGGAGATGAATTTTCAACTAAAATGATGAATCTTAAAAAAGTGAATTTGCAACAAAATATGTCAACCAAAAAGAAAATTTTTTAACCCAAGGCATTAATTTTCTATAGAAGTGTTAGATTTTTAAGTTAGGTCTTGAATCTTAATAAAATATGAATTTTTAACAAACTGTTTCAACTTTCAACTATGTCGTTTATTTTTCAACTTAGAAAGATTAATTTAAACTAAGAAGGTAAATTTTCCACTAGAAAGATGAATTTTCGATCATCGTTCTCTAAAAAAACTGTTCAAATCTCTAAAAATCTTAGAAACCTTTTAAGATTCTTTTTTATTTCTTTCAATCTTGTGGTATTTCTCAAAATACCTTAAAATCCCTTGAAATATTTGAAATCACTAGGAAATCTTGGAAATCCTTGGAGATTCAATAAAATCAATAAAGTCTTGTGAACTTTGTTAAAATACCTTTAAGACTTTGAGATCGCTTGGAATTTTGTGAAATATTATTGTTTGTAACTTAGTTCTCTGGAAATCGTACAACAATTTTCTAAATGGCTTTAAATATTTTAAATGTCTTGAGAAATTTGCAAAAGCCGTAGAATTTAGAAATTATTCTATATCCGTTTATTTCTTTTTAATCTTTTAATTCTGTTAGAACCCTGTAAAATTCCTTAAATTTTAAAGAATCATGTAAAATGTCTTGAAATAATTTAAACTCCTTGATCAAATAAATAAATTATTAGTTTGTATCTTCTATAATTTTTGCATCAATTCTTTCAATGTTTCAAAACATTATCTATTTTTATAATGATTGTATTATAATGATTTTCTGTAATGATTTTTCTAGAATCGCATAAAGAATATCTAAGAAATTCATTATTAGAAAATTATGTTAGTTGTATAATTGTATACTGATACTCAATTTATAATAACATTTTTTCATAGAGGACAGGAATTTCCCTAGGTATGAAAAATTAGAATAAATAATACAGCTATGAAGGGACAATATCAGCATTGTGTTTCTTCAAAGTTTTACTTTTCGTTACTTAGCGTTACTTTTCTCTATGTTCTTTCCATATATAAAATATAATTTTCACATAATTTTGATATAGTGTCTTCGTAACTTCATTATCTTTTTAAACTTTTTTAGTCTGAATTTAGTTTTTAGCCAAATTATTATAAATTGTTCAAAATAATTAGCGAATATAAACAAATTAATTAAAATACAACTAATTATATTAAATTTTTTAATTAAATCAATTAATTTTTCATTATTATCTCATTTTAT
>NC_046662.1:82718470-82742721 GCF_010883055.1 Belonocnema kinseyi | reverse complement strand
TTTTATTTATTAAATTAATTAAATTTAATAATTTAAATTAATAACACTAATTAAAATGAATAGAAAACCTAATTCTGTTCGGATTCCTTATAAGGGGTGAATTACATTCCTAAAGCAGCAAAAAAAGTAACGATTTTTATAGTTTCTGAAAAAATGTAATCAGCTACCAATGCGTAACATATTTACGAAAGTAACTAGCTAAAAGAAGCTAGTTATTTCTCGTCACTTACTATCGAAAAAGCGTTACGAAGGGGGGGGGGGGCTAAATGTCAGAAAAAGGCGTTACATATCTTTGGAACGGCCCCTGATTGTAACTATGCAAGATGATAAAATAAGGTTTGTCACAGAAATGAGTGAAAGGGGTGGTAGAAGTTGACGAGGGAAGCAAAAGGAAGAAAGGGATACAGCAGACTGGTCTGAGAGGTTGCTGAAAGTTCTCAGGAGGGCGAGAATGTTTTATTAACTGTGTCGCGCTCGGAAAAAGCGCCAGGCAATTTGCAGATGCTACAGCGACTGCTGATAACGTGTGGCACGGAATTTGAAACAGTCAGATACTTTTTTCACACATTATTTCTCCACTCTACTGGAAACAGACTCTTCGTTTACGATTGTACGCTTCTATATAGATATATAGTTTTGTGTAGATAGTATATATCACATACATCAGTTTCTGAAAAAAATTAGGCTTAACAAATTTCGGGAAGCTTATTTCACTATAGAAGGTCTTTTTCATCAATCCAAGTCTACTAGATCACCTGTAGAAAATGATCGGGCCCAGGATGAGCGCTCTGACCCTGTCCTTGTGTGGCGCTCAGTAAAAGTGACACATGCTTGCATGTGAGACAAGAGTCTGGACAATCTAATCTAGCGTTAGTTAATTTCGGTGTGAAAATCTATTTTTGTTGATTGACGTTAAAAGTAGTTTTGGGAATGTGCAAAAAAATATTCAAAACAAATGTTAATGTTTTTTGGAAATGTTCAAAAAATGATTGCTTCAGACACTCATAAAATTGTTTGGTATGTTGAGTTATCCAGCACCCGATTAGGGACCATAGGCTGACTAGATAATGAGGAAAAAGATAATTTTTTTCCTGTTCATTTATTATTTTTTGTAGTTTCAAACACTCTGGTTCTTTTGTAAATGTGCAACAAATATTTGATTTCGACGCATAGAAAAATGTTCGGTCAAGCCTGGCTACCCAGCACCTGATTTAAACCCGAAAAGACTGACTTAGAAAAATATTGTATCATGCCGAGCTATCTAGCATCCGATTAGGGTCCCAAACTCCATCTAGATGAGGTGGTCTAGACTATGCTGCTACTAAACGCAGGCGCAGGTCTGCTGCGAGAATTTTCTTATTAGTTTGAAAATGTTCCTAGGTAGCTTTCTTATATTACATAACATTCCATTCGTCCTTCTCCCTCCCCTCCCACCACTATGTAAAATAATTTTTCTGAATAAAAAATATTTTTTTTAAATAAAGTGTTGTCAAGAAATAAATGAAACAATATTTTTATATAGATAACTCAACAGTTTTTAATAAACTGAACGTACTATCCTCTGAATACAATAAATAATATCTTTGGATCGAATCCATTTCAAAGCCGGCAGGCTCAGCACTTGTCGCAGAATATCTCAGCCACCTTCAATTCATAATGGGCGACAATTGGCAAATGATGTTATTTAGAAAAAATTAAACGACACGTATTTCTCCAATTTGGGAAACCAAATTTTCCATGAAGTTGCAAGTATTTGAATTTTAACGTTTATTAAAAAATACACACACACTTTTCATAAAAATTCTATCATTTTCGATCTGATTTAGATATTCCAATTGATTTGGATCCTTGTGAGTTTTACCGTTCTCTTTGGAAATCCATCAGAGAAAATAGTTTAAAATTAAAAAAGCGACGACGATATGTTTAAAAAAATAAAAGGTCGATTTTTACAAAGAAAGCCCCCTAACATTTTTTTATGAAGACATATTCGAGAAATATTGATAAATATTTGGTTCACTTTGAAAACTTCTACAAAAATGCGTTTTGCTCTTTTTTGATATCTCGCATCATTATGAAAAAATGAAGATTAAATTTTCAGGAAAAAAAGTTCTTTTGGACACAAAAATAGCTTAGCCTGCCTGAAATTAAAGAAGGTCTTTCTTAGACAAGGCCAAATGCAACAAAAAATTGGCAAAAAATATAAGTGAAATTTTTTGTAAAAACCGATATTTTATTTTTTTCAAAGACATCATCGCCACTTAGTTAATTTGGATCATTTCTCAAATTATGCGGCGAATTTCAAGTAATGGGCGAAAATCATTCACTTACGCGTACATGTGACATGAACATTTTTCTCCCTCTTTGATTTTTTATAAATACATGGATTTAAAAATTTTGCAAATTCGAGTCAACGTTCCCCCCTCTCCCTCCCCTCGAAAAACAGGCCGCAACGAAACACGAACCTCCTGCCCCCTTTTCAATGCTACGTAATGTGTGAACGCATCAGTAGTTGAATCTAGCCAATGTCTGACTAAAGGTAGTTAGTACCACTAAAAGTTCTACGTTCATGTGGAATGACTGGTTTCAGGCGCGCAGGTAGAACAAGTACGCAAAGGACAGACGAATGTATTGCATATTTTTTTTACGCAAAACTTAACTCTTTTATTTGAACAAGAAACTTAAGATATCAGCTCTATTCAGGACACAATAAGTCAAAATGTTTCTTGAAATTTAATGCATATTGCCACCAAATTTGATCAAATTAAAAAACAAAAAGCTCTTTTTATGGTATTTAGAGGTTCCGCAAGATCTATAAAGTTCAACACGTATTTACCATAAGGAAAAAAAATAAATTTTTGAAAATTTTAGTTAGAATCATCAAGATTACGTGAATCGAGTTAAAACTCAACATTTCTCTGCACGATTACCCATAGTGCAAAAGTGGGTTTTGCGAGTTTTTAGCGCTAATTATAGTTTTTTTTAAGCTTTTTTAATACAAATTGTTTTTAAATTAAAAAGCATTGCTTGCTACTGGTAATGCAATGATTAAATAAAGCGGTTAAACAATTTATCATTGTTTACAGCAATTTTCTCTTAGAATATAATTAGAAAATCGCGTTTTTTTAGAATTTTTCAACTTGTTTTTAGCTTTTCAGCTGGAGCGAGGCAATAAACAATTATACTTAACATAATTAATTGTATACCCCAGTTATAATTATTTATAACAATATTTTCTTAGAATAATGCTAGAAATTTTGCAATTTCTTCTAAAAAATGTTCACTCTTCAATTAAGTTAAGTAATTATTTATTTAAATCACAAAAATAATTCTCTAAGCAATTTTTTGTTGTTTTCTGTAATATTATTTTGAATAATTTAAAAAAGTTACGTTTTTTCTGAAATATTTAACGTTCATCCAATTTTCACTTAGATCTAGGTGATAAAGAATTAAATTTTACCAATATAATTATTTCAACATATTATTATTGTTTAGAAGTATATTCTCCTATTGCAATGCTAGATAGTTGCAGTTTTTTGTGAATTTTTCAACTTATTTTCAAACTTTTAGTTAGAGTGGAACAATAATCAATTTAATTTAAGATAAATAGTTTCTCAAACTATTTATTATTATTTTTAACAATATTCTCCTAGAATAATGCTAGATACTTTCAGTTTTTTCGGACATATTACACCTTCTGTTCACTTTTTAGGTAGAATGAGGTAATAGTTAATTCAAGTTTATGAACACTATTGTTTAAACAATTATTCAATTTTTGGTTACTGGTACGTTTAAATATTATTTTAACGCAATTACTTTTTTGTGGGTTCGAAAAAATTTCTGGACGATATGCATGAAAAATCGAGACAAAGATTATCTCAATGCATTTTTAGACCACTGTAGGGTAAATGTTTTAAATAACTTCTGTTCAGTGAAGAAACAACTATAAATTCGTGTAAAAACTTTTAAAACGGTTAGCACGATTCTACAGGGGTTAAACCACCATTAACTGTAAAAATATCGTGTTTCCTCATAAGATATATCGACACTATGTGCTTAAAAGAACGTATTTTGGAGTGTACGTCTGAAATGACTACTCTGGGGTTGGTTGTTAAAGCTAAACACTGCTTTTCGTGCTGGCCTCTCGTTTAATAGTTAGTACGTATCCGCGACCCTAAATGCCAAATCAAACAGTAGACAGGTTCAGTGAATAATTCAAACGCTCGGATTTAGTATGTAATTTATAATTGTTTTATAACAATTAATTTATAGTTATCTGAAGGTCTTGTATTATCTACACTGTTAGAAATTTCTATAGCGATTTTACTATAAATGTAATGGAAGCAATATGCATATATGGGTAGTAAATTTAATATACCATTATATTGTAAAATAATATACATATATAGTAAAATAGAGTGCATAAAAGTTGAAAGTTCTTTGATGTATTCAAATCTTGTCAAATATTTAAAACTAAAATAATAAACTACAATTCATCGACTAAATTCTTATTTATAATCAAAGTGCAACGTACGGGTGGGGTTTTCATCAAAATTCACTGCCAAGGTCAACATTTTTACGTGAGTACTGCTACTTTTAGGTTAGGTGTCTTGATTATGTATTTGATTGAACTTATCCACTTGAAACCCAGTATAACTTATGTTCAACCAGAAAAAACAATAATGCTTTATTATTTAGAATTAAACATTATTGCAAAAATTATTTTCAATCTATGCAAAGTGAAATTACCTGGCTCTTCTAAGAATTAATCAATATACATGTATATTAAATTTACTACGCAGCCTCTTAATAACTATTTCATAGACCGAGTTCTTATATTTACTATACAAATGTATAGTAAATGTATATTAAAGCTGCAAACATTTTTAACAGTGTAAATTCCTTGAACTCTTTTAATTTCCTTTACTTTCTGAATTCCTTAAACTCTCTAAATTTCTTAAACCATTCAATCTTCCTCAAATTCTCTGCATTTCTTGAAAACTTTCAAATTCCGTGAATATTTCGAGATTTCGGGAATATTTCCGAATTCCTTGAATTCCTATAAGAGAAAAATTGACTGTATTGCATCAAATATATAAAAAATGTCATCTGTTACGGTTCTGGGTGATTTATTCCCCTGGACTGTAATATTTTGATATATTATTTATATGAAATTTGTTATATTGAAGAAAAACCTTGAATTGAACTTAAAAAGGGTAGTTTTTTCACTAATTTGAGTCTTTTAGGGCAACTATTTTGCACTAGTAGGAGCTCGAGAAATAATCGTTTGTCTTTAAGAAAGGGTCACTTTTAAATTCTAACAAAGTTTTCGTTCATTCTTCTACACTCTTTTCGTTTGATTCACCTGTTCGTCAATATTTAAACTTCAGGAAATTTCCCTGTCAAATTTTTTGTGCCCATCCATAATAGCAGCGGACCTGGGTCTAATTCGGCACACTGAGGAACGAATTTCTTGTGAAAGACCGAGAGTCGTTCAACCAGTGGGCAGACAAACGAGCGGAAAAATGGTGGGGTTTGGAAATGAGATTTGCTGGTAAACCGACAATTTATCGTAGGTATCTGCGAGCACATCTCTTGACGTTCCTCTGACCATAGTTATAATTAATACGCTCTCGTCACAGAGTGCTCGACCAATATTCCCCACGCGTACTTGCGAGTGCACGCACAAATACACTGAAAAGGGAGATCCACAGGCTCAATAAAGAACGCGAGTTGGGATCCTGCACATATATGTGTAGTACACACGTGACCAGTCGCTGATTAAGTTTGAATGACTGACGCCGCAAAAACACATTAAAACTTGAATGAGTACAGATGAAAATTTGGTTGCTGGAAATCAAGTGACCACAGAGCAAATGGTCTCGTGGCCGCACGGTCGCCCCCTTCCTCCCACCCTTTCTTTCCACCCTTTGTCATCGGATGCCCATCAAAATATCGCGACGCGAAAAACATTCTTTCAATCGCTAAGCGACTAGATATCGCCCTGACACCAGCCACCGCAACAGAAATATCATGTAATCAAGGTTTTAAGGCCTTTCAACCCAATTTCTACTGTTCGCGACACCCCCGAGGCAGATAGGTTGATTGAATGTACGAACTGCAATCCCTGCTAATGACAACAGATGAATTATTGTTGAAATTTATCTCTTTATGGTAATACTTAAGGCGCTTCCTAGGGCTTGATTTTTAGTCTGTATTACAAATGACAACTTTTCTTCTACAATTATGAATTGTTTGATTTCATGTTTTAAGTACATAATCTAAAGGGATAAATACAATTCCTCACAGAGGGGTTTTTTGAAAAATGGTCTTATTGTTGTTTTTTATGCATTTTATGCACCTGCGAAGGAGCAGACCGCCATCGTGAGTGTCCCATGGTGAACTGATGGGGCTATAATAATCGGTTTACCATGAGCACATTCACGGTGGCGGTTTGCTCTTTCCCAGGCGCATAAAACGCATCATATTCTGAATTAATTAAGAAAAACAACAAGACCATTTTTCGAAAAACCCCTCTGCGAGGGATTGTACTTAACCATTCGTAATACATGGACTAAAAATGAAGCTCTAGGAAGCGCCTTAAATCTTAAACCGCGAAAATTAATGAAGAGTAGTTGCAGTCATATAATTATGTACTACACAACCGTCCAAAAAAGGAATAGTAGTAACTACATTGTGGATGAGTCCTCTGTCAACCTAATCGAAAATGGGATGGCACGGGACTCATCCAAAATGTAGTTAAGACTTCTCTTGCTTGAATAGCAGTACTGTTGAATAAAAATATTTGATCTAATATACTTTTTCTAAAATTTATACTAGGTTTTAAAAGTTACTTGCTCTATAAAGAATACATTGAAATGGACGAAATTTGTGGATTCAATATTGCGTCTAGTAATCTGAAATCATTTTAGAGATCTAAATGAAATTAAGGGAGAAGTTTTTCGATATTTTCAAATTATTTGTACACATTTCAAGTAATTTGACACGAAAAAAAGCTATCAAGAAAATACCGAGAAACAATAGAGCTACGGAGACACGATATTAACACTACATTGCATTTTATTTTTTATTTATAAAATAACGAAAAGCTTTGACGAAATACAATTTTTACAGTGTGCTTCTGTATAGCTACATTATTTGTTGATATTTTTTTATACTTAACTTATATTTCAAGTCAGATTAATTTGGATTTCGAGAAACTTTTGGAAAATATCGAGAAATAACCCTTATTTTCATTAGTACATATATTGCATTATTATAAAAATCCCATTAAAAACATTCGTGTTGTAAAAAATTTGTCAATATAACTATATGATTTTCGTGAAATAAAAATTGGACATGTAATTTGAAACAAAATATTCATAATAAATTATATAAAGAAACTTTTTCAAAAAGTGCCCTACAGCAATTTTTAAATGAATTTTAGAAAGCTCGCATTAAACATGATACAACTTGGCGAGATTTATATTGTACAATCAATTGGCCATAGCCAGCAATTTTCTATTAAAATCTTTTTGCTTATAACATTCAAGCCCGCCAAATATTATAATATCTAATATCGCTTCTTAAAATTTATTCAAAAACTTCTGAGGCACTTCATGAAAAGTTTCTTTATATATTTTACTATAAATATTTTCTTTCAAATTACTTGGTCAACTCCCGTTTTATAAATTCATATACGAGTAGCTGTACTTGGCAGATTTTCTATAACGCAGAAGTTTTTGGTAGGTTTTAATTTTTTTGAAATTAAGTAAAAATTGAGTACCATATTATTTGATTAAAAATTTAATTTATTTTTTACACTTAATTCAAAGTAGAAATAGTTGCTAGATTCACTGAACCTTACCGATACCTCATTTTTTATCAGATTTTGAAAGATATTGTATTTTCTTAAATAAAAAATGCATTATTCTTGAAAGACTTAAAAAATTTTAATTTTTAATATTTATTTACCTTAAATAATTAAAAACTAGTACACCAACTTTGATAGCAATTCCCCTGGACCAATATGAATCATTTTTAAGTAAAAAAAAGACGAGAATATAGTGCATGATGAATTGACATTTTTGGTTTTAAGGGTGGGTTTTAGGAACTAAAGCTCTAAAACATGATTCCGAAAACAAAAAAAATTGATTTTTCCCTTGCATTTTACATGCGAGACTTTAAGTCAAAACCGGCACCTGTTAAAATAAAAAATAAAAAGCGTGTGAAATTTACAGAATTTGTTGGGAAAGCCTGATTCAAGTGTACTCCAAAGGAACCCTTTTGGCTCTCAACAGGTTTTTATTGAAGTTCAAGTTTTAAAAGATAGGTACAGACTTTATGTAAACGGCCACGTGAGTAAACCCCCAGTTTCTTCTGTGTTAATAAGAACTACAGGAAGTACTAATGGCTACGTGTAGGCGCACAAAACTAGTTAGTTACCTCGGTTTTACCATCAAAGTAGATTTCGCAGCTAATACTATCGATACTAAGAAAAAGCTTACTGCCTAACCAATCAATACTATATACGCTCTGCTGAATAAGGATTTTCCTAAGGCGAATGTGGTTATAAAATGAATAAACAATGGGTCGTATTTCGAATAGAAAACATTGTATTGAATTCGGCCATAATTTGGAGCGGCGCCTGGAAGACGTAGAGGACTTTAGACACGTGAGACGTTTGAGATAATATCGAGATAGAAATCTCGGCGGTACTCCCCCCTTTTCGATAGAAGTGCATTATAGCATCGCATCAGGTCTCTACGAGAGGCCCTTCGTAGTATCAGGAGATATAAATAATTACACTGGCGCGCAGCAATTACTATAAGTTATGGCGTAGCCGGCACAATTTGCAATGTCAAGACATAAACACTGCTACCGCTTACATTTGAATATATTAAAGTGTTGGCGCATTTCGATTGGCCAGCGGGTAGAGGTGCACGCCCGTACCGGCACAGTGAGCTACGATCTGGTTGACGATTTTTATTGAGCAAACGATCCTCTCTCAGGTTACAAGAATCACAGTCCGATGGATCTTCTGCCTATAGAAACCGTTGAAATCGTTTCGAGATTTTCGATCGATTCTCTTTAAGATTTATGAGATTGGGATCTTAACAATCGATGAGAGATGGACAATTGGACAGATCTCTATTGTCATATGAGAGTAGTCACTCTGTGATTGAGCTTTTATGGTGCACGTCATTTCAGATCTTGCCTGATTTGGCAAAATTGAAATTGGAAATGAATCGCGGCAAGGGCGAAGAGAAGTTCGACGTAAATTTAAGGCCTTTGAATTTAACGGTTGTTATTGACATTCTTTCTTTTCAGAAGGGTCCGACATTTGTCCAATTAAAGGACAGCGAATGTATGCGGAGCTTTCGATATGCGATTTATAGTGTAAGTGACGGGCCCACACAGAGAGAATCTTTTTAATTTTGTCAATACTTGCTCGAATCGGATCCTTTTTTTTGGTTTTGTCATTTTGGAGAGACAAGAGAGAGGAATATAATGTTCTAGAATCCAGTAAATGAACTAAAAAATAAAACTGCAGGATACAACAAAATACGTTTCTTTGGTTTCTTTTCTTTAAAAAACAAATATTTCTTTGCAATAAATATAAAAATTATTGTGTCAAAGATATTATTTCTTGGGAGCTAAGAACCTAGCTTCTTTGAATCTGTATCATACTATTTGAAGAAATCGCCGTTTAAACAAATATTCGTTAGGAGAAAGGAAATACTTTTTTTAAATAAGCATCTTTATATTTCATATGTGCCAGAAGTTCTAAACATTGAAATGAACGAATTTTTCTACTGATGACTTTTTAAACCAGAAAAAGTGGTCAAATTTTTATTCATTTATATTGAAAGTAATTTATTACTGAAACAGAATTAAAATGCATATTTTAAATTGCAGATGGAAAAATATTTGTAGGTAAAATAGAAATGGGGAAAAATATTTCGTTCATTTAAACGTTCGGAACTTCATGTACATTATTTCGTAGACATAATTATTTATAGTTTAATATTTTTGCCTAATTATGCATTTAAAGTAGTGCAGAAAACATTCATTTTGATTAAATATTCCACTTTGAATCATTTCACTTTTGTTAACTTTGTTATATGCTTATTCTAAACCACATGTCGCATCTTAGGGACACCGAAATATTTACCCATGTTAAAGACCCTATGGACTTTAATTTATTTAAAGGAAATATTTTCTTGATTTAAAATCACATTTAACCATATCAAGTACCGAATTTTCAAGAATAATTCTCTTGCTTTTTCCCCCATTAACAGCATTCCTTTATTTAACTAATATTTCACTGAATTAAATCAATATTTATTTGCAACAATAATTTTATACTTTTAGTTTAGATGAAACTATTTATTTGTATTGAAGAAATGATCATAGGACGTATTCAGTACAATCATTTCTTAGAATCAAGTAAGTTTACGTGGATTCAAGATTTTTTTCTCCGAACATTATTTTCTGACATCAGCAGTATCAAAAAGTTATATTTTTACATTAATTTAAAATTTTAGTTTTCCTATTTCTACAATGTATTAAGGCTTATAAGCTCTGATATAATATTTAATTTAATCTACTACATAGACCTTGAAATATTTTCCTAAATATTTATGAAAATAACTCAAAGGGTGATTGAATTTTGTCTGCTTTAAAAAAATTGTATTTTTATATATCGCGCGTAGTCATTTTACAAATCAGTTGGACATTTTTCAAATTTGAATACTGTTTATCAATTTTTTTGCACTGTTTTCGTCAAAATAAAGACTTTAGGATTTTTTACGAATTTAATAGTGTTTAAAAAAATTATACATTTTTTTAATTATACATGGAGAGAAATTTCAAGACATTATTTTACGGAACTGCTCCTTGATCTTATTCTAGCTTTGGCGCGAGAACTAAGATCTCGGAACTCTTGCTTTGAAAGCAACGACCGTTGCTTATTATTAACTAAAATTTATAGACAACAATTTTTGTAGACTCACGTAAGACATAATAAAATGTAAAGAAAATACCTTTTGCCCAACATCCTTTCATTTAATTATAAAAAGCAGCCTTAAGTCTAATTGAGTTTTCTATAAAAATCATACTATCTCTCCTTCTTACACCTATTTCAGTAAAAAAATTAAGATTTTGAAATTTTTTACCCTTGAATATATTATTCAAATGTACTCATATACTTAAAAGTTTTAACTAATTCAAACTAGAAAAATGAATTATACTAAAGTATTTAGTTTTTTAACAATTATTCCGTCATTGTAGAATTTTTAGAAAGTATTAAACAGTTACAGATATTACCATTAAAATAAAAAAAATCATGTTGCTGTTTTATAAAATAAATAAACATATTTATTTCAGATGATTTCCTTAATGATTTGTATATACGCCATCTATTTTTTACACATTGTTTATTAAAATGATCGATCTACGTTAAAAAATAATGTTTTTAATCGTTTGTAAATTGTTCATCTAGAAAGGTTTTTTGGTAGTCCATAAATTAAGAATTCACATATTCAAAGATAAAAAATAAAAAATAAAATTTTTTAAAAATTAAAAAAAATATATATATATGCATATCTGAATTTATATTCAATATATATCATTATAAAAAATATATACTTATATAAAAAAATACCTGCAACCAATTTTATTCTTAGTTTTTTCTGTGATGGTTAAAGTAAAATTGTCTGCCACTGAAATATTTAGAACAATTAAAAAAAAAAAACATTTTTTAAGCAAATATCTATAAGCCATGCTGTATTAAAATTAAATTATTTTTTTAGAAATTGGTCATTTTTACATATAATATTCGTATCCACATACAAAATGGAAGTTTTAGTAGGTGATTCGAAAGAAATTAATAATTGTTCAAAGTGTGTTGAAAATGTCCCAAAAATTAAACCGTTTTTTGAAAATTGAAAGTATTTTCATATAGATCTAGAAAATTAGAAGCATACAACTTTACTCCTCATTCATTGACAAATTTAACTCCATTCTCGAAATTCTCAATAAAATTGAAGAAACCTCATTAAACATCATTAAAAACTAGGAAATAGTTTTCTCTAACAAATTTTAATCGATGGAACTAAAATTCAGTTAAAAATATAAATATTAATTAACTTTGCAAGAACAGAAAAATAATAAACCAGGAACGAAGAAGCTGAAGTTGAGATATTCGTTTAAAATTTTTTGAAAATCATACAAATGGTTCTCATCATTTCTTATCTCGCCATTCTCAAAACCCCCGAGGCATAAATTTATAATTAGCGAAGTTTAATGCACTCTCGTGACAAATGCTCAACTTAAATTATGCTTTATAACTCCAGGCTCCTGGATACTTTGATTTACAGCATCCTTTCACCATTTCGATTTCGAAACTAAGCTCGGCCAATGAAAACCGGTTAATGATTGGACTACCCAATTTGGGCTTGATTATATGCAGTGCCTGTAATTTGAATCCCAGAAAAGACCAACTTCATTAAGGTACTGTAAATTAACATATTTTTATTGTCATTTTATAAGATAAAAGTTGATTGGTAACATAACATAAAAGAAAAGAAGACCACGGCATCTCGTTCTTGGCCGGAAGTCCTACAAGAATTGCCTGAGTCTCCATCTACCACAGAACAGCTGAACTCACCGAACGAGAGGGTTCTCACTATTTTCATTAGATGGGGCTTCTAAATGTTAAAAAATTAAAATTTCATTGTTTCTTTTCTCACCAATTATACACAATCCTTAAAAATAATCTTACTTATTACAATTATTATTCAGAGCAATTTTCTACGTCTTTGATATACTACCTTATTTTACATTATTTAAATACAAAGTTTTTGTTGATCAAGTTGATAATGGTAAATTTATAAGAAGCACATCAGTTTTTCGATTAATCATATTTGTGGAATAAAATGCTTGAAGCATTTAGCTTAAATTTTTTAGTTTCTGAACTGGTTCTAGTTGTTGAATTGTTTAATATGTTAAAAAAGTATCTATTCTCTATAAGTCATTTTTATTTCGCCACTCAATTTGAAGTTGAAAAAGAATTATAAAGTTAAGGAAGTCGAAGTGCGAGAACTCAGTCGATAAATCAGTTTACGTGCTCAGTCGATGATCGCGAAGGTGGTTTTGCGGCGTAACAGGTGGTTGAATTGCTCACTCTCTTCGCCCTCACTTTTTTATTCCTTTATTATCGGCAAAAACGAGGACAGCTATCTCCAGCTTATGAACTCGGGCGCGTTAAACGCCTCTTAAAAGGATAAAACATCTCACCGTACGATACTCTTGCACTTTTCTCTTCGCTACTGTGACAACTCGAATTAAAATTAAATCATTCTTTCTCAGCAAACAAGAAACATTTTAATCTAAAGCGAAAAATTACCACTCTTTCCGCTCTCTACTCTACTCTTACCCCTTTTTAAATGAATTTCTCTTTCTTCCCCCTTTTTCAAGAAATTTACGCTTGCTTTCGTTTTTCGTTCAAATGCGAACTGAATCAATTTATATAAATAAGATAATAGGAATATCAAATTATTTTGCATCAAAGGTTAATTTTTTTTAATTAAAAAGTTGGTTCGGAATTCATCTCCTTTAGTTGAAAAAAAGTCTGCTTTGTGTTGAAGATTTGATTACTTTCTTGGAATTATTTATTTTCTAATTGATAATTAATTTTCCGAAATGAAAATGTAACTAATTAATTTCTGGATGAAAATTGATCGATTTTAGTTGAAAATTCAATTATTGCATTTTGTATAGATAATTTATCTTTCTGAGTTGAAAATTCAACTACTTGGTTGAAAGTTGGACTAATTTGTTAAACATTTATTTTATTGGTTAGAGATTTAACTGATAATTAAATATTTGTTTTTTGTATTTGTAATTGATTTTTTAGTAAAAATTTAAACATTTCGTTTCAAATGAAAATTGATCGTTTTTAGTTGAAAATTCAACTACTGGGTTAAAAAATGTATTTTGTTGTAAATTCGTCTTGTTTGGTTAAAAAATCAATGTTTTTGATTCAAAATTCAACTTCCTGGTTGAAACTTAAAAGACGTGGTTAAAATAATAAGTTTAAGTAGTTGGAGATTCAAAATTTAACTATTTTGTTGAAAATAGTTTTTTTTTTTTTTGAAAATCGAATTTTTGAACTGCAAATTTAACTATTTTATTTTTTGTTAGAAATTGATGGGGTTTGGTTTAAAACTCACCTTTTTTTGTTCAAAATTGGTCTTTTTTAGACTGTATTTGATTGAATAAAAAAATATTTTGAGTTGAAATATCAAATATTACATTTTTCGTCGAGAATTCAACTGATTTTTATTCTTAATTAAAATATTTTTGGGCTCATATATCAAAAATTATATTTTTTGTTGAGAATTAATCTCTCATGATTTAAAATTCAATTGTCTTCTGCAAAATTCGTCGCCTTGGCTTGAAAATTCAAATATTTGAAGTACGGAAAACTTCATATTCGTTTAAAAAGAACAATTTCACTCCCTTGTTACATAATATACTATTTCTCATTAAAGCACCAATTGAAATACTTCAATATTAATTGAAAATTATTGTTGTAAAGATAATGATATTAATAATAAACCTCGAGATACAGTTAAGGATGTAAATAAATATATACACGTACTTAAAAAAAAAAAGATTGTATATATCGCAATTCAATACATTATTTATCACAAACCTGTAATAGTAATACATTGGTTGACAATACTGACCTCAATATCTAATAATTATTTCTAAGTACAACTTTAAATTAATGTAAAAAACTATTCTTATTTACAAATTCTATTTACAAGTCATTTTTCAGTACAGCTTAATCTATACACTTTGGAAGAATAAATCTTAGACCTATCCAGGAAGGTAATTTATAATACAAAATGGCATACGATATAAAATTATAGAACATCGATGGGCAATTATATAATATTATCACACTGAACTCCATATCAAATCAAGCATTTAAGAAATAAAAAAAGAAAATCTCCATAACATCCTTAAATTTTTTTAAAATTTCCAGTCTTTTTCTCGCAGATTACAATTTCTAGAATAAATTATCCTGTCTCTCCTTTTTTGACATTATTAAAATACCATGGCACCAAGGTGGTTTTTAAATTTTTACGAAATTTGCAAATAAGGAAGGATAAATTTTTAACAAACAAAAAATTTTTATGCACTTTAAAAATCGCTGTTTACAAATCATTGAATATAACTTGCAGAAGTTTGTCAACCACGTATAAAAAACTGGGAGCAATATAAGGGGCAATCCATAAATTACGCCGTGCAATTTCACAAGATAATAGATTTTATGCTTTCGCGAAGATTCATTTTGATAAAAAGAGATATTTCGGGTTTCACTCGTGTAAAAAACTACGAATTGTTTGCCGAAGTTTCGTGAACATTTCAGTTCACATCTTCAGGGCTGACCATCAACTGAGGTATCAGGTCATGATGTTCTTAGATATACTTTCTACGATGCACGGTGGGGCGCTCTGGCCAATCACAGGCATTGTAGAAAGTTCAGTTTCAGGTCAGCCCTGAAGATGTGAACTGCAATGTTTACGAAACGTCGGCAAACAATTCGTAGTTTTTCACACGAGTGAAACCCGAAATAACTCTTTTTATCAAAATTTCACAAGAATTTAGACCCCCCTCCCTACTCTAAAAAGTATTACGTAATTTATGGATAGCCCCTAATAACTAACAATACATTACAATACGAATGCTTATACGACTTTGAGCGCTGGTTTCTAGTTTCCTCTTCAAAAATGGGTTAGTTACAGATAAATTAATCGAAAAAGTTTTCATTTTTGACAAGAGAAATTGATTTTACGACAATGATATTCAACATCTCTTGGGATTTTAGAAACAAAATTCGGAGATGGTACCCATCGTAATTTCTTTAAATCTATTTATTAATCTTAATCACCATGGCCTCCACATATCTCCATTTGAGGGGCCAGCATTAGCATAGTGTCTTGCATCACCATTGGCTACTCTTTCTAACCTAATCCTCCCTGACAGATCTTCTGCTGAAGCTGCATGATCTCCATTTATCCTGAAGCAACCAACAGTGGCACTCGTCGAAGCAACAGAACTCGACGGTTCCTGGTACCTTGGCCTCTTTTCAGATATTGACAGAAGACCTTCTGAATGGTGTCTTTTAAGACCCTCTTTTCTTGAAAGTGGTCCCCGATTGTACGTCTTATCAGTGATAACTGACAACGGTTGTCTAGAAATGTGCGATATTGACCCATTGACCATCCCATCAGTTTCATGAGACACAAACTCCCTCCTAACCGGAGTACTGATATCAGTTTTAGGTTCAACAAAAACTGGAATAGGTGACTTCCTATCGCTTGAAGAACTGATCTGAGGCTTCTGAGTCTCCGGGGATGAAAAGCTCTTCGAGGATGCTGTACTCTGTTCAGGAACCTTGAACTGATGGTGATTAGGAGATTGCGCATGTGGATAATGTTCAGAATGGTGGCTCTCGTCATAACTAGATGTCGAAGTTGATGGGCTTAGAAGTGGACTATGGGGTCGTTGAACTACTGTAAATGCTGATGACTGACCGATTCTCGCTGAACTTTCCGGAGCTGGCGGAAAGAAGGGAAAATTGGCAGAAATTCCGGCTGATTGTGGAACCAGCAGAGCTAATTCTCCAGTTGGTAGGCGACTTGGTATGAGCTGGACACCACTTGGAATTTGTATTCTTGCACTGCCATTGTTGTTTTCATCTCCGTTTTGGAAGTCGTTTTGGAAACCGACTTTGACTTCAGGATAAAGTCGTTCTGGCATATATGGCACGTAGTGGCTGTAGAAGGGAGCAACCTGTTGAAGGTGGCTTACACAGTTGTTGAGGTGAGAGACCAGACGTTGCTTGACAGCTGGTTCAACGTTCTCCAGATGACTCACGTACCGTGACACCTCGGTTGCACACTCGGAAAACCCTGACCGAAACTTGGTCAGCACTGCCGGGTCAGTTGCGACCGCGGTACTGAGTTGCTGGCGCTGTACGGTCTGCAAATGTTTCACTGTCATTTCGAGGATGTCTGCTTTTTCGAGCTTCGAGTGTCTGCTTGGCTGTAACAAAAAGAAAATTTCTTGTTAATATCGAATTTATTTATTGTTAGTAATAACAGTTTTTATACTATTATTGTTTTTGATGTTTTATGGATGTTAAATATTAAACGGCCAATGTTTGTAAATTAGGATATCATAATATTGGATGAATAAAAATTCGAATAGAAACAAAATTGTATGCATCTAAATTTTGATCCTTTGAAAGTTGATACCAACAAAGTAATAATTGAATGTTAGAGTAATTGTTTGAATATCAGGTAAGAGATAATTATAGTTCAATAAACCCTATAATCTGATGAAATTACTTTTTTTAAATTTGTTTTAGGGTATAACACCCTCCAGAAATCGAAGTAGCGGAAGATTTATATTTATCAATTTACCCTATTGTAGATGGTAAGAGGGTAACTGTATCGCCGGTCGGTATAAAAGAGGTGCTACCTTATCCACAAAAGATTATTTAAAAAATGTCTGGTTATGTACCTTAAGGGTCTTGAATGGATAGATAATTTTTACTTCGGATAGGTACCAATAACGAAAGGTAGAAATCTGTCTTGATAACAATCGAGATGCATCCCCTATCTCAGAATAAAGATTATCAACTTATCATACTTATTTTCAAATTAAACGCTTTATGGAAGATTTTAAAGAACTCTAGCATAATTTTGTGCAAGAAGAACCAAACTGACGAGTCTTTGATTTTAATTTTTTTATCTTTTAACATTCCACTTGCAGGGATCCGATTGTGCGACTTATTCCACTTTTTGGAAAAATGCGACCAATTTAAAAAAATAATAATTTTACTTTTTTCCTTGTTTTCAAGGGACTTCTGCTTTTATATTTTTTCACTGAAATGTGAATTAAATTGTTACAACCTAATAAGAATTTAGTTATTTGATTAAATGCATTTCTTTTGATTAAAGGTAAAACTATTTGGTTGCAAATGCAATTATTTGACTAAAAAACAGTTTTTTTATTTAAGAAATGTAACTGTTTGGTTAAAAACTCGTATATCTTTCTTGAAAACTATTTATTTTATAAAAATTCAACTTTTCAGGTTGCTCATTCAAAAGTCCTTTAAAAAATCGCCTTTTTGGTGTTAAAATTCAACTCTTTTGTTCAAAATTCGTCTTTGGGTGAAACATTCAACTACGTCTTAAATTTTAGGAATTTAAAGCCTTTCATATTGAATTTAGTATTGTATCTTTACTTACTCCTCTATTATTTTCCTATTTTCCTGAAAAATTTACTTATATCCCTATATAGATCAGAGAATAGTTTGGTCTGTGAAGTATGAAGTACTAACAAATGAATTATTTCATATTCATATTATACAGTCTTAAATTAAAAGCCTTGATTGTGAAGTGATTTAACATTTAAAAGGTTTAAAATAAATATTCATTGAGTTCAAAATTAATGTAAATTATAAACTTGTCTCATTTGAAAATAAACGAACTTGACCAGTATAACAGTTCAGTCAGAAATATTGTAAACTCAGATTCAGAATCCTTCAAGCTGAATGACTGTTGTTTTAACTATAGAAATTATTTTGATTGTGTAAATAATATTTGAAGGGTGGAAGTGCATAAGTAGATAATCAAAAAATCGGAATTTTTCAGTAAAGCGAAAAAACATTGTGTAAAATCGAAAGCACCGTTTAAATATAAGACAGGAGTCCACATTTGAAATGACGTGCTACTGATTCAAGTCCAACTAAATTCTATTATAAAACAATATAAAAATTTAAGAAAATAAATGTGTCATCTGAAAATCATAAATTGACATTCACCACAAATTGCAACAGCTATTGTAGCTAGGCTGTGCTGCAGATTGCGATGAAAAGTGTAATTTTTAGGCTTAATTCTATATTCTCTGTTCCTCAACAAATAAAATCAATATTCAAGTCATTCAGTGCCTGCTGCTTCTTTGTTTAGTTATCTTTCAAAACTTGATACGACGTTTTTCGAAATTCCATTCGACTTTTTTTGAAAATTTATGCGACTAATGCGACTTTTTTCACCATGACTCCTATACTATAAATATTATATGAAAAAGATGTAAAGTGTATTTTCAGCAATTGAGAAGGTTGATGATGCAAGAATTCGAGGCGAATGGGAAACGAATTTAAAAGGAACCGCTCGACCTGATTGAAATAAGTTTCGTCGTGGGAATTGGAAACCCGTTACTTGTTGTATCGGATCCTCAGCATGTAGAATCCATTTTTCGGATTCTTCCAGAAAACTGGTCTTTCTTCAAAAACCATGCGAGATTCCAAAACCCCTTAGCAGCCCTTTAACCACCAATAACTCTGAATGGTGATTCAGCGCCCCCGAGATTCTATTGTGTCTTGGCTATCCTCGAGATTTGTATCCTCGAGAAGCTTAGCATTCGCATTTTTATGTTGAGCTCTCAGCCACATTCACAATGGGCGTGGGAGTCGACGCATGGCTCGGTTACACATCGCGTTTTATCATAAAGAGTTGCTTCTCCGTGGGAATCCCATTCAAGGCGAGAGTCACGAAACCATCGACTTCGTTTTGACAAAACTGGACTTTGTCATTCATCAAAATTGGAGTAAGAATCCACTAGATCAGAAAACCGGGAAATGACATTGAATTAATTTTTGTGGCTGTGCATTTATGAATTTTTAGAAGAAAAATCTATCTAATTATATCAATTATCAAAAACTTCATATCAAATGATATAATGCAATTTGGAATAAGTTTGATGGCAACTTTTTTTTTATTCCAAGTTCAGTTGTTAACTTTTCAAATTAAAAAGTCATTCTGTTTACAATGCTTAATTTTTCGTTTTAGTTATGTTCATTTTAGATTCAAATTGAAAATTCTAGATAAAAAAGTTTTAAATTAATCATATGCAAATATAAATTAATTTTTAAAAAGGTTTTTGACTTCCGAAATTGTCAAAAAATAATCTGTCACATTTCGAAGCCTTTTTTCATTTTGCCGGATATTAAACAAATTCGTAGACAAAATTCGAATCATGCTAAATATATTTAAAAGTTTTGAAAAAGTTACAAAAATAATTTAAAAATAGAGAAGATAGCACAATTTTATTTTTAATTGTAGATGTTTTAACCCTTAAAACCACATTTTGAAGCTTTTTAAGAATTCTGAAAGGTTCAAAGATCATCAAAAAATTGTAAGATTCCTAAGAAAATTTGTTACCTAATTTTTTTATTTTTTTAAATAATTTTAAAACATAATTCAAGTTTTAATTTAAAAAATTTCAGTTTAAAAAAGAAATTCGTTTGCATTCAATTTTTAATGTTTCTAACTTACAATTGTTTACAATGATATAATTTTGAATATTCACAAATTTGTTGATATATTTCTGAACTTTAGAGCATTGAAAATTACAGCGTGATTGCTATTTTTTCAAATCTTATAATTTATGAAAATGTTGCAATTTAATGGAATTTAATTAAAACCCGTTTATTTAAAATATATTAAAATGCTTCTATTTTATGCGTGAATCGTGTGCTTAAACCGTTGTTAAGCCTTAACTTTAAAAGTATGTAAATTTGAAAAAGTTTCCACTTTGAGTTCCTCAATTTTCGGCTCTGTTTTTATAACTTTAAATAAAAAAATGTTAAGTTTCAAGAGTTCGAATCTGTTAATTTTAATGATCGCGAAAAATGTTTGCCAAACAGGAAACCCCCGGGAAATGCCCTCGATTTTTTTTTCTTTGAAATAAGTAATCGCTTAATTAAGGATACCGATATAATGGACCTTGTTATAACATCCATATAAGAGACTTAAAGAAGAAAAAGACATTTTCGACACCCTTCTTGAATCGAGATCATAGACAAGGTACCTGCCAAACTGTGAAACAGGAAAGAGGAGGTAATCCGTCCCTCTATTTTTTATCGATCACAGCATCCAAAAGCTCGAAGAGGATCTTTGAAGATGATACGGTCAACAAAAGAGGCTGCAACCTGAGATGAGTTTTTTAATAATTATTTCGAGGCTCCCAGTTCCCACGAACGCGGGAGGCGTTTCGTACGGTGAAGGAGAGAGAAAGAATGGTGAGAAAATACTGCGAAAGAGAAAGAGGACGAGCGGATGGACATCGGAGCGAGCAGGTAGCGGAAGTCATCTGGAAACAGTGCTGAATTCGCTTCAAGGAGACCAATCTCGTCACAAAGTTTAATTTTTTATTCTTATATGTTTCCAAAATTGAACTGCAAATTTAAATTTTTTCTGATCCAGGTGCCACTCTCAGAATGTGCAATATTAATTATAAAAGGAATATTCAAAACTCCTTTCATTAAAAATTTGATACATTAACTTCATGTTTTAAATTTGCAATAGATTACTTAACAAATTGAGATAAGTAAGACATCCTGTAACAAATTGAGACCACTTTTTATCAGAGTTCGACCCTGTACTGAATGAAGAGGCGAATTGTGAGAGCATCTTGCCTCGTTATGCCCGCCTGAGAAATCAATCTTGCCTGGGTAGTGTTACATGTCGATACAATATCTCGCACAATGGGCCAGGCGCTGAGAACGTTTTTGAAAAAGAACGTCATCAACATTTTTTTTATTGAAAGTATAAATTTATCGATGAAGATTAAAATAGGAGAAAAAAAATACTACATTTGCAACCAAAAAATATAAGCTTTCAATCAAACAGTTGAATTTTAATGCCAAAAAGACGATTTTTTATAAGATGAAGAAAGATGCATTTTGAATAAAATTGTTCAATTTTCAATCCATAAAAGAATTTAACTGAATAGCGGAATTAAAAAATATCTATTAATCAACCAGTTACAGTTACAACCAAATAGTCGAGTTTTAAAGAGAATGGGACGAATTTGAAAGAAATTTGGTATATCCTCAGTCAATAAAATATGAATGTTTAATCAAGCATTTTTATCTTCTAGAAGTATAGTTGTAGTTACATTTTCTAGTAGACTTTTGAACCAAAAATTGTATAGTACATATTTTAATCATAAATCCCCCCCCCCCCAGGCAGTATGAAGTAGTTTTTAAACGACCCTAAAAACTTCTTTTATTTCTCATATAAGCGCCGACAATTGTTTCATTGCGCTAATTCACCAACGCTCTGACATCTCTAAGCAGAACCTAATGAATTAAAATTGAACATTTAAAATACATTAGGTATGCATATTCCGGAAGTCAATCGATATCAAGTTATAAATCAATATGATGACAGGAAATAGAATAAGGATAAGCAGTAATTAAATCGGTAGATGCACCTGACATTCCTTGGGCACCCTTTTTTTCTTACGCTTGAGTGCTATTGTACACTCGCGTGGGACAGTATTTTAATGGTGTGTGAGTTCGTTTCTGGGCAAGTGAATATATATGTGTGAAGCGCGTGTACGATGAACGGGCCTCTTGCCGACTGTTCCCACGCCGAGACATCTAAAACACTAAAACAAAACCTGAACCTACCCCCACCACAACCGTCAAATAAATGCCATCAGTCAGGATGAGAGGACCCCCCTCGACAACCTGATTAAACATGCACGATATTAAACCTTTCTACAGGCGTGATTTCGACACGATCCGCCACTAATTTTTCTGATTAGAGAAGTACTCCTGAACTTTAGGACTTTTATTTTATTCATAATTTTATGCTTTTTATTTTCTTTGTTCACATTAACATTTTGAAACATCAGGTCGCAGATTCAGAGGGAAGATTATCAATAACGCACAGGTTGACATTTGAATTTGCTAAGAGTTTATAAATTAGAAGACCAGTGCCTGCAAATTGAATGTACCTTTTAAATTTGCGAAAGCAGGTGCAATCTCTTTCATACATATTGGCAAAGATACTGTCCAGATATATTTTTATTTAAATACATTCAATCATCTACTTTTGAAATTTCCCTTCAATGATTTTAGCCATAGAAAAATGTAGTTTTAAAATAAGAAAATAAGCTATCATTTATTAGAATTCAAGCATTTTTCAAAAATTGTTAAAATGCTATAATAAGCAAGAATGCAGTTGCAAAAAACATTGTTGAAGTAAATATTGTTTGTAAGTTTCAAACCTGTTTTGGATTTTTGTCACAACAACTAACTTGAAATAGATACACCTTAAAATTTTAACTAATTAAAGTATATCTGAATTTGAGAAAACTGATCGTATATCTAGAACTTTATAGAAAAATTTAGGAAGTATAAAAACTACAAAATGGTATGTATCACAGTAAAAAAGAATACTTAAGAATGTTACACTTTTAATTTTTCTGAAATTTAACGTTTTCAGAATGTAATAATGGTTGAAATTAATGCAATTTCTTTTGTAACTTAAACAGGCGGGTTCAATTTGCGGATAACGGTCTTGCAACTGATGAAATGTAAGAAATGGTTAAACCTCAAGAATTATTTAAAACGTCACAAAGACATGGAGTTGGATATATTCTCAACATTATCGTATTATTTTGAATAAAAAGAGTAAACGCTCTATATTTTCCAGATTAATTAAACCTAACAAAGAAAATTTTGTACGGTATCGAATAAAGTTGTTTACAGATGTAAAATAAAATTTAAATAAAAAATGGTAAAAATACAAAGAATTGATATGATCATCACATTTGATCTGCTTAAATAATTGATTCAAAAATTCAAAAATGACCAGTACATACATGTACACAATCTATAATTATTATCTAGATTGGAATAGGTTTACAATGTTTACATATATATCTAATTTTTAAGAAAATTATATAACCTATAGATAGAAAACACAATTTTAATTATTTTACTTACGTCTTTTTTCATTGCTTCCAGTATAAGGCTCTTTAGCTCATCCAGGCACTGATTTATCCTTGCACGTCTTCGCTTCTCCATGATTGGCTTGTTGCTCTAAAATTAATTAAAAAATTATCGATAAGTAAAGTGGCTTAAATGCATGTGACACCATATGAGACATATTTGGTGTCCCCTTTTTGTTGTTCACAATAATAAATAAAGATCTGGGCATGATTCTTTAAAAAAAAGCAAATTAAAAATGATGACTCCTAATCATTATTTCGTTATTTTTAAATTAGAAGACTGTCCAGACGTTCGTTTCCTTACAATCTGTCATTTTTCAAAGAATCAGCAGAAAATACTTGTTATTGTTGATGAAAACCACAGG